>NC_051848.1:101665192-101666927 GCF_002237135.1 Teleopsis dalmanni
AGTTTTGAGAAACTTGTTGAAAATCACAAATTCGGTGGTTTTACGATCGTACATGTTAAAATATGCAAAATATAAGAGTTTTGAGAAACTTATTGAAAATCACAAATTCGATGGTTTTACGATCGCACATGTTAAAATATGCAAAATATAAGAGTTTTGAGAAACTTATTGAAAATCACAAATTCGATGGTTTCACGATCGTACATGTTAAAATATGCAAAATATAAGAGTTTTGAGAATCTTACTGAAAATCACAAATTCGATGGTTTTACGATCGCACATGTTAAAATATGCAAAATATAATAGTTTTGAGAAACTTGTTGAAAATCACAAATTCGGTGGTTTTACGATCGTACATGTTAAAATGTGTAAAATATAAGAGTTTTGAGAAACTTACTGAAAATCGGAAATTCGATGGTTTTACGATCGTACATGTTAAAATATGCAAAATATAATAGTTTTGAGAAACTTATTGAAAATCACAAATTTGATGGTTTTACGATCGCACATGTTAAAATATGCAAAATATAAGAGTTTTGAGAAACCTACTGAAAATCACAAATTCGATGGTTTTACGATCGTACATGTTAAAATATGCAAAATATAAGAGTTATGAGAAACTTGCTTAAAGTCACATATTCCATGGTTTTACGATCGTACATGTTAAAATGTGCAACATACTAGAGTTTTGAGAAACTTGTTGAAAATCACAAATTCGGTGGTTTTACGATCGTACATGTTAAAATATGCAAAATATAGGAGTTTTGAGAAACTTATTGAAAATCACAAATTCGATGGTTTTACGATCGTACATGTTAAAATATGCAAAATATAAGAGTTTTGAGAAACTTTCACAAATTCGATGGTTTACGATCGCACATGTTAAAATATGCAAAATATTAGAGTTTTGAGAAACTTATTGAAAATCACAAATTCGATGGTTTTACGATCGCACATGTTAAAATAGGCAAAATATTAGAGTTTTGAGAAACTTATTGAAAATCACAAATTCGATGGTTTTACGATCGCACATGTTAAAATATGCAAAATATTAGAGTTTTGAGAAACTTATTGAAAATCACAAATTCGATGGTTTTATGATCGCACATGTTAAAATATGCACAATATTAGAGTTTTGAGAAACTTATTGAAAATCACAAATTCGATGGTTTTACGATCGAATATGTCAAAATGTGTAAAATATTAGAGTTTTGAGAAACTTATTGAAAATCACAAATTCGATGGTTTTACGATCGAATATGTTAAAATGTGTAAAACATTAGAGTTTTGAGAAACTTATTGAACATCACAAATTCGATGGTTTTACGATCGAATATGTTAAAATGTGTAAAATATTAGGAGTTTTAGAATTTTGCTTAAAGTCACTAATTCGGATATGGTTTGATCGAGCACATGTTAAATATGCAAAGATAATAGAGTGTTGAGAGAAACTTACTGAAAATCACAAATTCGATGGTTTTACGATCGTACATGTTAAAATATGCAAAATATAAGAGTTTTGAGCAATTTACTTAAAGTCACAAATTCGATGGTTTTGCGAACGTACATGTTAAAATGTGCAAAATATAAGAGTTTTGAGCAATTTACTTAAAGTCACAAATTCGATGGTTTTGCGAGCGTACATGTTAAAATGTGCAAAATATAAGAGTTTTGAGAAATTTGCTTAAAGTTACAAATACGATGGTTTTACGATCGCACATGTTAAAATATGCAA
>NC_051848.1:101667027-101669602 GCF_002237135.1 Teleopsis dalmanni
TACAAGGTGAGATGAAAAAACTGCAACAAAGTAAAACGCCATAAATTTTTTCATTTTTTTTAAATTTTATTGAATGAAAGCAAAAAATGTCGGAAATAACATCAAATTTGAGAATCGGTTTAGATTTGTTCGAATTGGCCACCTTTGGCCCGAAAGTGGCTCTGCGGTATTTTGTCCCATTCTCGGCGAAGCGCTTGCTTGAGATGATCGACACTTTGGTATTTTTTAGTTCCAACCTTGCTTTCCAAAATACCCCAGGCACAATAGTCCAACGGATTGGCATCCGGAGATTTTGGTGGCCATTGTGCGGTGGAAATGAAGCGAGGAACCTCATTTCTTAACCATTCTTGGATGGCGCGTGCTGAGTGCGATGGTGCTGAGTCCTGTTGGAATGTCCAAGGTCTGCGGCCGAAATGTTTGCGTGCCCAGGGCTTCAGAACTCCCTCCAAAATATTTTCGCGATAGATTTGCGCATTTAATTTGACACCACGGTCGATGAATACGAGCGGCGAGCGACCATCGGCTGTTATGGCGGCCCACACCATCACCATGGCCGGCTTTTGAGTTGTGATGGCCAACCGAAGTTGCAAATTTTCAGCTGACCTCTCTGGCAAGTAAACACGATCATTTTGTTTGTTTACAAACTGCTGGATAACGAATGGTTTCTCATCGGAGAAAACCAAATTCGGCAGTTCACCACTTTCGGCCAAGCGAAACAACTCTTTAGCTTTTTCGAGTCTAACTTTTTTTTGCGCATCAGTAAGATCTTGCACTTTTTGGAACTTGAATGGCTTTAGTCCAAGCTCATTTTTCAATATTTGCCGAATGGCATATTGCGATATGTTCAGCTCACGAGCCATTTTTCGTCCACTGCGACGCGGATTTCGTTCAATTCGCTTTTTCACTTTTCGAACCATTTCTGCCGATGTTGCTGTTTTTTTTCGTCCACTTCCTTGACGTCGGGCTACGCTACCAGTATCATGGTAACGAGCGATGGTACGAGACACAAAACATTTATTCACTTCTAAATGCTGGAGGGCTCTAACGATAGCCACTTGTGGTTTTCCAGCCAAATGCAAAGCAATCACACTATCACGCTTGAATTCCATCACAAATAACTTTTTTTCTGAAAAATTCCCACCAAAATGCTTTTGTGCGCTTGTAAACAATATAATGAGCTGTCACTAGAATAAATCTGACAGCTGTGGGACGAGCGGTTTAGAAATGACAGCAGTCTGAAGTTGGTTGCAGTTTTTTCATCTCACCTTGTATTTGTATTTGCTATTTTGTAAGCAGCAAATATAGCTGCAAGCAAGTACAAAGAAGTTGAACAAGTTAGTAATAAATGGTGATAAACAACGCAAAGAAGTTTGTAATTACTCCCTACAATTTCAGAAGTGGGATTCGGCACGTTTTTTTTTTATAAAATATATAAGAATTTGAATGTTTGAATTTATTTCAAAAATATAAAATATATTTAATATTGATGTAATTATTATCTCTAACTTATTAAAGATACTAACTTTTAAAAAAAAAAAAGAAACTTTAAAAATGAGTGACGCAGCGAAAAAGACTGTGTCAGAATTAAAAAACATGTGTAAGACAATTGGTTTGTCTGCACATGGCGACAAAGCCACGTTGGTGGCTCGATTAAAAAGCTCGCCAAATTTTGAGCAGTGTCGAAAAGAATTGTATGTTGAAATTGTTGGAGATGATGGTGGTGAAAGTGATCAAGGGTCCGTGGCAGAACTGCGTCGGTCTGATGGAGAGACAGTCATCGGCGGTGTTAATGTAAACAAAGCGATCGACCAAAATGTAGTTCAGGGTGATAAAAAGGCACCAATAAGCTACAGCAGCATTGCACAAATGCAGATAACGGACGACAATCATGCGTTCAGTGATGTAAGAGATGTTAATGCAGATACATTGAAGCATGTTGACGAAACCGAGTTTCTTAAGAGAGAGTGTGCGTTGCTTGCACGTGAAAAAGAGTTACTGCTCAGGGAGAATGAATTGTTAAGAATTCAAAAAAATGTTGACTCGTTACGTCGGCAAGAAGAAGATAAAATTTCGTTAAATATTATTAAAGAAATTTCAAATGACTTTGATGGTGATTCTGAGGCTAGTATGAGGGTCGAACAATTATTTAGTATAAAGAAAGCATACAATCTCAGCGAAAATAAAACTCGTGCGGTGATTGCAATGAAATTAAAAGGTCGAGCGCAATTGTGGGTGCACTCAATTAAAAATTTGATGACTGAGAGTGTCGACGAGTTGCTGAAACAACTATCAATAATGTTCGGAGTGCGGGAAAATAAATTGAAACTTCGCAAAAAGTTCGAGTTGCGTAAATGGCACTATAATGAAGAATTTTGTGAATATTTCAACGATAAAATTATGCTTGCAAATAAAATTTCCATGGACAATGTCGAGTTGATTGACTATGTGGCGGATGGAATTCCAGACGCGCAAATACGAGTAAATTCAAAAATGCAGCGTTTTAAAAGTAAAGATGAATTACTCGAAGCACTAGCTGGTGTAGAATTGAGAAAACCTGCAACCAATTCAGTGCGTA
>NC_051848.1:101669702-101678730 GCF_002237135.1 Teleopsis dalmanni
CCATCTAAGTGCCGCATGATCAGTTCGGAGAAGAAATGTCTGACCGTACAAATATTTATGGAAATGCTTCACGCATTCCACTATTGCAAGTAGCTCCCTCCTCGTGACACAATAATTCGCCTCCTGTCTTGATAAGATCCTGCTGTGATATGCTATAACCTTTTCCTCGCCACCAACTAACTGCGACAGAACCCCACCAATTCCACAGCCACTCGCATCCGTATCCAACACAAACGTTTTTCCAGGTATTGGATAAGCAAGAACCGGTGCCGAACAAAGCCTCTCCTTGAGCTGTCTGAAAGCCTCATCTTCTACCTTACCCCATACGAAAGGTTGCTTCCCTCTAGTTAACAAATGTAAACTGCTAGCCACATTGGCGAAACCAGGCACGAAACGTCGGTAATAAGTACAAAACCCTAAAAAAACTCCTCAATTCATGTAGGTTTCTTGGCCGCGGCCACTCCTTCACCACCATAATCTTTTCGATATCTGTATGCACGCCTTCTGCGGTTACCCTGTGTCCAAGATATTTCACTTCACGTTGAAAAAGTGAGCACTTCTTCGAATTTAACTTCAAACCTGCAGCGTCCAGTCGCTCAAATACTTCCTTCAACTTCCTCAAGTGATCATCAAAATCATTTCCCATAACAATTATGTCATCAAGGTAAACTAAACATGTCTTCCAGTGCAAACCTTTTAAAACTCGCTCCATGAGACGCTCAAAAGTGGCAGGTGCATTGCAGAGACCAAACGGCATAACAGTAAATTGCCAAAGCCCATCACCAATGCTAAATGCAGTCTTTTCCTGATGTTCCTCCTCAAGTTCAACTTGCCAATAACCGCTTCGTAAATCAAGTGTTGAAAACCATTGCGCACCAGTTAACGTATCGATGGTATCATCAATCCTGGGCAATGGATAGCTGTCCTTCTTGGTCACATCATTCAACTTGCGATAATCTACGCAAAATCTGGTGCTTCCATCTTTCTTCTTCACTAACACCACTGGCGAACTCCATGGACTCGCTGACGCTTCAATAACACCCTCCTTCTGCATTCCAACCACTAAATCGGCCACTTCATCTCTCTTTGCGAAAGGAACCCTTCGTGGTGGCTGTCGTATAGGTTTGGAATTTCCGGTATCAATTCCATGTTTTATAATAGCAGTTCTCCCTTTAGCTGCGAAAATGGACCAATGGTTGCGTATCATCTGCAACGCCTTGCCTTTCTGACATAAGGTGAGTTCTTTAGTCCAATTTTGTATCTGCGATACTACTTCTTCTTCCTCCACAGGTGCTTTTGTTTCCGTAACTCCCGACCTTCCACCGCAATCAGTAACCACTGCAACTTCCTCACACTGACAAATTACTGCACCTTTCTTTATAGATTTTGGTACCCCAGATAGATTCATAATCCGTATTGGTATACTGCCATCGTCATTCGGATACACCAAAGTTCGTGCAAGTACGATATTATCGACTCCGACATTTTCCATGGCTTCTACAATCCAGCATCTGTTCGTCCTATTATTCGCGTCTAATGTTCCCCATACAATCGCTTCTGAATTTGCCGGTATTCTCTGTCGCCGATTCAATCGAACCTGTCTCACCCTATCGCAATGCTCACTGTCAGTATTTAATGGACAT
The DNA here is from genome assembly GCF_002237135.1 of Teleopsis dalmanni. Lineage (NCBI taxonomy): Eukaryota > Metazoa > Arthropoda > Insecta > Diptera > Diopsidae > Teleopsis > Teleopsis dalmanni. Next base: position 101,671,346 of record NC_051848.1, read on the forward strand.
TCCATTACAGCGCTCCGTAGGATACGTTGTCCTAAGTCCAACGTAATTCCATGGGCAATCATAAAATCTACGCCAATTATGACATCATCAATAATATCAGCAACAATGAATTCATGTTGCAGCTCACAGTCACCTATGGTAATAAGTTTAGTGACCCTTCCAAGTATCGGTGCAACCTCACCCGTCGCAGTCCGGAGTTTAGCGCCAGGTAATGACTCATATTTTCCTGCCACTCTGCTCTTTATTATTGAATGAGATGCACCTGTGTCTAAAGTCAAAGTGTACATCTCATCGTTGATTTTGCCTTGGATAGTTAAACTGTTGAACACTCGTTTCATTTGTGAGATGAAGATGGGGGGGCGCTCCGCTGTGAGAACCAGTCCACGCCCCTTCGAACTGGCTCGTTTCGGTTTAACGAAGATCTATCCATCACTTCGTCCACCCCGATTCCTTGGCCTTGATGTGCCTTTTCAGTCGGGGAACTCGATCGACTGCGCTTACGACGTAAACGGCATTCACGTGCCATATGTCCAGTTTTGCCACAAGCAAAACATTTGCCGCTGAACTTATTATCATTTTTCGTCAAAGCAACTTTTAACTGACGCATTACTTCAACCAAATCCTCCGCTTCAGTTTCTGCTTTCCGCACCTTTGCTATGGGTCGACACATTAAACCGGCGGCCTCGTACGTTAACGCACTGCCAACTGTTTCAGCGTAAGTTAACTTTGGAAACATTACCACCTGTCGCCTGGTTTCTGGATCACGTATGCCATCAATAAAAACATCAATTTTATTTTTTTCAATGAAGTCACTAGAACTGCCAATATACGCTAAATTGCATAAACGTTCGATATCCGCGGAATATTCCTGAAGACTCTCGCCAACCCGTTGTACTCTTGCCTTCAGTTCTACTCTGCGTAGCGGTGACATAAAATCGCTGCCATACCTACGCTTTAATAAACCAATTAACTCGTGGTAATTCTTACGTGCCTCATCAGGAATCTGTTGTAGCACCTCTGCCGCACTGCCCTTTAATGCCACAATCAGCGCTGCCGTCTTCTCATCTTCACCCCACCGATTTGCAACAGCAGTTGTCTCGAACTGCAACTGGAAGACTTCAAACGTTGCGGTTCCATCAAACACCGGTGGTTTTAATTTTACTTCCCCAGTCTGGCGAACACTCGCTAACGAATGACGATTCGACGACAAATCATCTAATCGATTTTCTAACTGATATACCTTCTTATTTAACTCTTGGAAATTCTGGTTCGTTTCATCAACCCTTTTCGACAACTTTTCTTGCGCATCTGCTGTTATCTCGGCAAGTTGGCTCAACCCTTTTTTTAAATCTTTGAGTTCACATGAAGTCTGCTCTGCATTTTTCTTAAGCTCAGTGGAAGTCTGCTCTGCGTTTTTCTTAAGCTCAGTGGAAGTCTGCTCTGCATGTTCCTTCATCTGCTGCATCATCTTCATCATAAGCTCCATCATTTCACTATTACTCACCTGTTTAACTTCTCCCGCTACAATTATCTCTTCAGGGAATTCTTCCATTTCCGCATTTATACCGCTCGCCTCCAAAGCCTCACGCAGCCTTACTTGCAACTCCGTCTTAACACCACCTGTGCTAAGCCCCAGCTTCTCCAGTTGCCGCTTTAATTGCACTACGGTTAACTGTCCAAGCTTAACCATTTTATTTATCAGAATCCCACTTCTGACACCAATGTTACGTTTATTCAAACGCTTCGTTCGATAACACTGGATTCTGATAAGTGAATAATATTAAACTTGTATTAATTATAACCGTAATTTATCTTCTGAAACACACACAACTTTATTGCTTAAAATAACCAACTTCCTTATTCTCTTAAAATTAACCAACTACATTTAAAAACTTATTTACTAGCTAACTGACATAATTTAAAATTATCTCAGTTAACTTGAATCGAATTATATCTTCGCAACAATACATACATTAATATATTAATGAATAAAAGTGGAAAATTTCAAATCGCTTGGTTAAATTTTATGGATTTTAGACGAATATAAAATGAAAATTGATCAATATTTGTCATATTTATGATGTCATTAATTTTGTATTGTTTTAATTAATTATTTTATTTCGAATATATGGTAATATAAATTGTTATTATTTTGCATTTATAAAGAAAAAAACTTTTACATTTTGATTTCATGCTAATTTGCTTGTAGGTTTGAATGACAAATAAAGAATGATACTTTTTAATTATAATATTATTGTGTTATTTCGTTAAATCACCTGACATTTCGTTGATGCTTTCCAACATCTTCATATAAAATACAATAATAATAATATAAGTAAAAAAATGTGTTTATTACTCTTATTTCTTATTGAATTCGAAAATCAGATTAAAATCAGATAAAAACGTGAAATACTTTTATAAGTAACTGGTAATAAATATAACGTAAATTAACTTTTTTATAACCTACTAATTAAAAAAAAAATAAAATATATTTTAGAAAATATTGCTATATAACATAAGTAATATTAATATATCAAAAAAAATTCAAGAAATTTCTGTCAAAAAGGCTCATACACCTCTTTAAGATTTAAGTATTTACTGGTCTAAGTGATAAGCATATACATTATTACCTTAAACTTCTTGTGTTTTTTTTAACACCGTCTGCGTAAAGTTTAACTTCCTACTTAACCAAAGCGTAACGTATGCATTAGGAGCATCTTTGTTCGAGCATTGTGTCTTATCAGCATCACAGACTCACTCACTCATTTAGCGCACTTTACATAAATTCTTCCGTTTCCGCCTTTTAAGCAGAAAAGCACAAAAAAAGACAAGTTCTCCTTCAATCGTACGAAGTAAGAAGATACTTAAGCATATTTACTTATCGAAAACATGCACTTTGGCACTTAACCTTTGAAGACGTTATAATGTAGCTACATGAGCACCAAAACCAAAAAAAAAAAAAACGAAAAATCTGAAAAGTAAGGAAAATGGACATCAAGAATATTTCTTTCAAGCTGAGAATAGGTAACAAAGTCACTGCAATGAACTACATCACCGCAAGTATTACAGAGAAATGACCTTTTTCCCTAGGGACATGTATGATACGCACGCAAACTTTATTAGACAACACGCACATAATCGGTACGCACCAAAAACGTCACAGTACTCAAATTTTATAATGTACTATAGACAGGGGCGGAATATTTTTATAATATGAATAATTCTTAGTAATAGTTGAAAAAGATGATTGATTAATTTAAATTTTTTATATATTTGATGATATGATTCCGATTTCTCAAGATCAGCGATTTGGCAATAATTTTTGTCAATTTTCATCACTTTGAGTAATAATTCTGATTATACTGACATATCGATATTTAGGTCTCAAAAGAACTGGTTTTAAAGTTCAAATGCGTATATATCAAATATCACTAATGTTAGAACAACTGTAGGCTGATCCTAGCATGATCATTGAATAGCTCAAATGTCATTACATTAGAGGTTATTAAACAGAAAGTTTTAACAAAAATAGGAGTTAATATTCGACATAAACGTGAATTATGAACCAATAAAAAAAATTAGAGATTATAGATTCTGCCCTATTAACTATGTAATAGTATTTCACAACTTAATCGTTGGGTTGAATAGAAAAAAAAGCCTGAAGTAACGAAAATGTATTAAAAAAAATTAATTTGTTTTACTAGATCAGACCACAGATGTCAAATTGAAATAACAATAACACGATCGATTAACGGTGTGTAGTTTTTTCATTCAGTAGATGGTAAGCATTGAAAGTTACCGTAAGAATTTAACCCACTAAAACCCACTATAGAAAGGAAAACGCGATTTTAATGGGTTAAATACTCGTACGATAGCTTTCGATGCTTTCCATCTACACAAAGAAAGAAAACACCATTGATAGATCCCGATTGTGTTTGAGAATGTATTCATATAATGATATGTAGAAAGAAAAACATCGCTCAGACTATTAAGGTCCATTGTAGTGTGAATATTAATGGTATTGCTACTGATATTGGAGTAATATTGCAGTAAAGATTGGGAACAAGTTAGCATTATATGTGTGTTTGAAATTATCATATAAAGAATTTAATTAAATATAAAGAAAATTTGTCACAAAAACTGATATATAGTCTGTGAATTGATTTAATTAAATACTGATTTAATAGTTGTGGGTAAACACGAGTGTAGTTTGATAAAAAAGTGATTTTTTTACTTCGCGCATAGTGACTTTTAATATAAATCTGCCCTTGTCAATTATAGTTTTTTAAAAAAAATTACTGTAAAATTTTGACTAAAACTGCCTTATCTAATTTATGTTTGACAGTCATTGAAAGCAGACAACCTCGTACAATCTGAAACCAAATGTACTCATCGATAATAGGAATCATGTAGTTAAATAAAAATTTAATATTTATTATTATGTTAAAGCTATTAGGCCCAGTGCACTTTACTCTTTCTTAATTTGAGATATTTTCAAAACCCCTTTTTACGCCTTGACTGGATTATTTTTTATCACTTCATCGGACTAAGCAATAATTAACCTCAGATTTGCATACCTCCCCAAGGAGCCTGTAACAATTTGAGATTTGGTAACGCGGTGTTGGTAAGTCTGTCTGTTTAATTTAAAAAAATCAGATGTAAAATATTTAAATTTGATGTTAATATTAAATAAATACTTAATTTTATAAATACTTAAAATAAAATTATTGATCACATTGCCTTATGTTGAGCTTTTTCGAGTTAGTGCAACATATTGTATTGCCAAATGAATAGATTTATTAAAATTATTTATTATTTATTTACTTATAGCATATTTGATTGGTAAATCTGAACTTAATTTAGATTTACTCGGGATCTGTCAAATTTTTTTTTCTGATCGAACATTTTTATAGCAATCTAATATTTTTGTAGTATTGTTATAATAATAGACATTTATATTTGTCATAAATACATATGCCGAATCAAATCACGCCTTATCTGTCAAATATTATAAAACAAATGTTAATTTCAAGGTAATCTAGCTACTCTAGAGCGTTATAAATTAAACTCAAGCGTTATATATTTCGCACGAGATTTACTAAAATTACACTAAAAATGCATTTTTTCTCAATTGAAAAAATTATCGCTGATTTACCAATCGTACAATTTTCTAAATGATAATTAAATAACAATAATTAATAAATGATAGTATCTATTGTTTTATATTAAATATAAATTAATTGAATTTAGTGATGTATATTCACTTGAATAAATTGATTTGAATGTGAACCATTTTCAATTTCCGTTTGTGTTCAATTTTTCTTAAATTAAGAAACCACCACTGGTGCAATTCCTCAATCTGAAGCCTTTATACATTAACGTGTGTATTAGGCCTTTGACTTGCTTTTTGTCAAAAATATGCCTTGTAGCTAAATCTTATTGAAGGTTCATTCGGGCAACAATCTTAACTTCCCTTTCCCGTGTGTGACTGAGTCGCTTTACTCGCATATTTTTGGTTACCACCAAAGGGAGCACAAGTTACCAATTTTCCATCCAATACCGACATTCAATGGAGTTTATGTTTTTCATAAACAAGACCACGTACATTTATGACTTACAAACGTGTATATATGGTATTATGTAGATATATATTTAATCGGTACATTATATCGTATGCACGCATTGTAATGAGAAAATGATTATCTCAGCTGGGAATTGCAGTATTTCGCTTGTTAATGTTAACCATGATTGCTGTATTATTTTCACTGGTTGAAATGTTCTTATTCTCGTCTACCAAGAGCGTCTACGTCTACCAAGTGCGGTTTCTCGGCATTTGAAAATTGGTTTCGCTGTGGTGTTTTTATTGCTTCATTCTTTTCATACTTCCTTGAAGTTAACTCATATCTCAATTATATTTGAAGGGCGTTAAAGCTATTTTGGGTACCTTTGTGTCATGGAGGTCGATTGTGTGTTCGCCTCAATGTTTCCTTTAGGCTGGTGGGCTGGAGCACGTAATGTTTTTATGCTAAAAAATTGTCGTATGTGAATATTTATTTGAAATTAAATGAAGATTAGAAACGTTTTGGCAATTTTTCTAGACAAATAAATAAAGAAAAGTTTATATATTGACTCTTAATTTTATAAAAAATAATCAATAGATATTTGCAGTGCGTATGTGATTCTTTGAATTTATTTGACAGATTTAATCGAAAACAGTAAATAAATATTTATGGAGAATATTAATTTTTTGAATGAGTCTTGCAAAAATTTAAATTTGGTTGTTAAAGTTTGTTTAATAGGACAGAGAGAAGAATTCAATACATTCTTGTATAAAATTGCATGCAATATATAAAACGTAGACAAATTAAGTTTTTTTTTATATAAAAAATATAATTAGAAAATATATATGTAGTCTTTCATAAGAACAGAAGAATAAACAGTAATCGAACTCTACTTCAGGAAAATTTTTAATGTTATCAAAAACAAGTACTTTTTAGTGTTCGAGTAGTTTGAATGTACTCTTTAAACTCGATAAATATCCGAGCTACTCGTAGGTATTCTAGGTACCCGAACACCAAATTTGTTTTGTTTTATGCATGCACGCATAAAAGTAAATACTCGAGTACAATATTGTATTGGAAAGTATTCGAATAGCTCAATTATTGTGCTAGATACAATCCTATCTAGCTAGATATATCCAGCTAGAAGTTAGAACAATTAATATTTGAGTAATAACTAAAGTTTCGGAAAATATTCTAATTTAAATAAAAGTTAATGTATTTTACTTAGTGCACTTTCAAGATTTGAACTCGAACACCCACTAAAAATCTACTTAAACCAACTCTCAGGAATGTTTTGCGAACAGATTTCAAACAATGAATCATGTAGGACCATGCCAGGAATCTTATTCCAGAATAAAGGGAAAGAAATGGAGTAGATGATCAAAAGGCTTGACATTTATAAAGTAAATGTATCAAAGCCATAAAGAAAAATTGTGTACGGGTTTAGAGGTGGGTAATTGTAAATGAAGTTAGATTAAGTTAAATGGATTATTTAAGAGTAAACTCCAAGTAGGGGGTAAATTCGAACACTATATATTTATTATGTTTTATTTTATACAAATTTCGAAATTATTTGAGTAACTAGATACTCGCATGAGATTACTATTACATTTTAGAGTCAACAGAATCAACGGAACTTATTTCTATAAGTATGATTATAAAATTTATGATACTTGTATTGATTTTCGTAAACGCGGTTATGCCATCAACTTTTATTTCAATTTTTCGTTTAAATAAAAATTAAAAAGAAATAATAAAATAAAAATATAAACAATAAGAATTCGTTAGAATGTCGAGAAATTTTGTGTCTGAACACGGATCGAC
>NC_051848.1:101678830-101688451 GCF_002237135.1 Teleopsis dalmanni
GTGAAACAAAATATTGATACAAAATTCTATACAAAAAGGAATATTCCATAAAAATCCGGCATGTATATATTTTTGTATTCAGTTTTAGTTGAATTTTTTTGTCCGAAATGAATGAAGCATTAAGCTTTGTGCAAAATGGTTGTTCAGACAAGATGCGATCACAGACCAATACAAATCATTATACAGATTGGAGAGTCGCAGACACAAATACATACGTTCATTGTTGTTTTCTTTTAATTTATCATTTTAAATTCATTTAGTTTGTATTGCATAAAAATAAAATAATGTACTTTTACCATTATACCAAGAGAAAATTTATGTAATTGGAGTTGATTAAAAAAAATGTCGCAAATGATTGAAATCATTAGCACAAAAATATTACAAGACATTTCTAAGCCGCTGTAACATTTCTTTATACGAAACAACCCTGTTCACTGAATCTTTGACAATTCGTGACAGAAGGATGGAAGATACAAATATTTAATCATTTTGAATTCATATATATTAATGAAGCCGAAACTACTTTTAAAACTATTTCGATTACCGTTCTGAGACCTATAGTGCTATCGTTGACAAATTAAGACTATTGATGAGTCTAATAATGTCCAATAATTCACTTCAATTTACTTGATTATAATGAAAAACCAGATAAAAATTTTGTATCAGAGTCCTCATTATAGGAGAATATGTAAAACTTGGGTCACTTTTTACTTTCCAATTATTGTTTTACAAAATAGTTTTAATAACTATATTTACCTATTATGGGCTGACAATTATATATTTTAAACAAGTCTAATTCTTTATATTCAAAAATTAAATAAAAGGTGTTCCATGATAATACCCCAGTATTTTAGATGTTATCCTAATAATTCATAATTAATCAAGATAACAAAAACTTAATAAACAACCTTAAAGAGGTTTTTCGAAAAATAGTGAACTAATAAAAAATTCTATTTTATATTATATTATTTTAATTAATTAAATTTTTGACTGATCATACAGTTGTTTCGAGTATTGCTAAATAACCATTATCAGTGGTTTCGGAAATAATTCATTCTTATAAACATTCTTACTAATAATCTTATTAAAAACTTTATACATATTATAATGATTATTTTTTTTTTAAGTAAACATATGGGAATATATTTAAGAAAACATCAAATCCTTGCTTTTTCCTATTCCAGCAAAGATCTTTAGGTATTTTCTTAAAACATCTTAGATGATTACATTTAAATATAAAATTATATTTTACAGAGAAAGTTAATAATTAATTTTTGTATTTTATAATTTATATTATTTTCAAACAAATATTTAAAGGTTTCTACTCAAGTTTATTAAAAAGCATATATGAAACACTGGAAATCCTTGCAGTGTGGAACGAAAGGCGCCAAAAGTGGACACAGACTGCAATTTTTGTTAATTAATAATAATTCGCGGTTATTTTAATATTTATATATTTAAATAATACAAGTTATTATTATGTTTAATGTTATAAACAATTTTTAAATCAAATTATTTGTGAAATATATTTTGATGAAAAAATAAAAAAGTAACCAATTGATGTATATGAAATTTAGGTGGAGCTATAAAAGTTCATTGTTTTTGATCAATTAATCGGTATAATATAACAATCAGTGTAATAACATACTTAAAATTTAATTTACAATTGTAATTGCACAATTAAAAAATTATTTTTCATAACGTATATAAATCCCCAATTTAACAAAAAAAAATTTCTTCATAATATAGTTTTTGCAAAACAAAGTATTTTATATAGTTTCATTAAATATTATTTAATAATAGCAATAATAATTAAAGCATTTCTTTTACATATAAACAAAAACAAAAAAAAAGAAAATGAATATGTGCTGTGATTTATGTTTTACGCGCTTTTATTTTGCTTTTCAGCAATTTCAACTTTCGGTTCCGCCACTGGTGCTGATTCCGCCACTGATGTTGATTCCGCCACTGGTGTTGCTTCCGTTGGTGGTGTTAATTCAGCTATCGGTGTTGATGCTGCTGCAATTTTATTAGCAATTTCAGCTAATTTTTCACGACGATAGTCCTTTCGAGCTTCATCCAGCAGCACATTATGTAGTAAATTACGATTTGTCGATAAGTCTGGTAAAAGTGAAGGGTATGGATTTCCTCGAAGTTCCAGCACAGATCGTTTGTAATATATGCCAGGGTACTCGCGCGGTGCTTTATACATGCGTGTGTATGCCAAATTAGTACTTTCGAAACGTGGCGCTAACACTTTAAATAATTTATGCACTAACTGCTTTTCCAATAGCCAATAATTAGCCAATTCCATTGTCTCTTTATGCCTATCTCCATGTCTGATCGCATTTGATATTAACTTTAAAGGTAAGTACAATAATTTATATGTTTAATACTTTAAAATCAAAGTTCTTACCAATTCTGCATAACCACGTGCCTCATCGGCTCTGTTGTAGTTTAGTTCAATCCTTTCGTGTTTGACTAGCGCCGTAATAGTTTTACGGAGTTTCAATAGGCGACCCTCAGGTCCATTGGGATTCTTTAAACGACGATGAGTTGGACGTACAGCTATGCGTAGTTGCGATATTAATTTACTCACATCTGCTTGATTCATTTTCGATTATTATTTGTCGTGTTCAAAATTACTTTTTATTTATAAATTTCTAAATCTTATTTTTACGTAAACATTCCAGCCGCACGCGTTGAAAATAATGTAAAATCGGCAACAGCTGTTTTTTTGTGGAATGTGTGCCGCTGTGGAAACTGTTTGAGTGGAATTTATTTCTATGTACAGGGTTGCATTTGCATAACATTTTAAACCATTTTGTTTTAAGCAGGAATAATATGCTATATCATATGAATTATATTATTTTTGTAAATTGTTTGAATAATTTATATTATTTATATTTGTTTAAATTATACCTAATAGTATTTTATACATAATATTAGAATACTGTAAATGTTTGATATTTTCATAAAGTTGTTTTAGTTCATTTATTAATTAAACCATTTGTTTTTAATGTTCTTTACTCTAAAAAAAGCGTTATATTAATTTATTTCACTAAAATGATTAATTTTCTTGATAATATAAAATTCAATATATATATGCATAGTGGATATCGTGGTTTATTTTTCGATTTGGCTATTGATACACAACCTTCTATATTTATTGTACTAATAACATCAAATCTACCATATCGAATCTAGGATGTTAATAATAACTTTTATGAGGATTGAATGCATGCATATAGGCAGGGAGGATATGCTTATGATTCGGCTCCTTGAGATTCAACTTTCTTCGAATTTAATCGATGTGGTACACAAACACTATATCCATGATGCTCAACTTGGGTTTGTTAAAGCATATGCTCCCCTTGCAGAATGTCCCTCATGTCAACATTCTTTAGTCCCATTTTTGAAAGGTGGTAGTTAACAGGAACTTGTGTAACTAAAAAACCAGTTCGGTAAGAGCTGATGTTCAGTCAATAATATTTAGTCCGAGAAATTTATGTCTTTTTTTCCGTTGGTATAGACCCTTGACTCCGAAAACGCACACATGGGTAGGTAATATGTGAACATAAAATCCTTATTTTTGCTTTTACTTTTTTTTTTGGAATTAATTTGTTAAAGTACAGGATACAAAATTGTTCTAATGTAGGATATCTAAATAGTGAATAATAGGGTTGTTCATGATATTTTACAAATTCTAAAAATATTCCATCCCAAAGATTATTTTAATATTTCAGATGGAAACAATTTCTGAAAATGTTTTATCTTATGTTTTTTTTTTATTTTTAATTTAGTAAAATTTAACGTTATAAGCAGAGCTTCGATCCGGAATTTTTTCAGTTCCGGTTTTCGTTTCGGTTCAAGAGAAAAAAATATATCGGTTCGGTTCCGGTTTTCGTTCCGGCAAATATATCGGTTTTTTTCGGTTTTCGGTTCAGTTCCGGTTCGATTCCCTGGTTATAAGCTTTAGACTGCATAGTACTCTTTATGCTTTAATAATTCATCGTCTTTAACTTTTTGTATCAATTAGTGATTGCAGTTATGTGGGTACTTCATAGAGTTGGGGTACTAATTTAGATTTAGCAACGGTGATGATTAAGTTGGCATTAAATAAATTAAACCTAAGTCGTTTTGTCTGTATATCTACATTACTTTACCTCCAAGTTTGTACAAGCAATGTCTGAGCCTGGACTGTCTTCTGTTTTGATGGAGTGCCAAAAAACTTCGTAATAACTTAGATAATTTGTTGATGAATAAAAAGTAAACAACTAAAAATAATTATTATACCCAAATATTCTTTGAATTATGATAAGACACGTTTTTAATTATTAAAAGAAACCTAAAAACAACAAGACAATTTTTTAATGGATCATAAAAGCCGGATAGATACCAGTAACATTAATCAAATTGAAAATATTTAGCGTTTGTTTGCTGTGGGGAAGAAATACGCCAAAGCTTAGTAATTTAAAAAAAAAATAGGTTAATTTGATTAATTTTTTTAATGCCAAATATTTTGTTAATATTTTAAGTTTAATTTACAGTATGTGTTTGATGAAATTTAAATAATCTTCTTACAATTGCATTTGAGATGCTTTAGATATCTGCTTTTGTTTAGAGCAAGTAGTCATAGTTCTTAGGGATATTTTTGGGAATTGCAATGCGTACAAGCGAGACAGGGTGCTTTAGCTAATCAATCGGTTAATCTGAAGGGCTTAGCATATTGCTGGCTTCATGAAAATCATTATTGAAAGCTTTCTCTACTTCATTAAATAAATTAATTAATGCTTAATTAAAGATTAATGAAGTTTTCTCAATTAATGCAAATTGAGAAGATTCAATAAGTTGGCCGTGTTCTAAATCTAGCAATGTTTAGGATTTGTGGTAGGATTGTTGACGAGCCACAGTCGTATACGGAATCAACCTATAAAATTCAATCTACCTTTTAATCATTTCTGTGACAGTTGTAGGGAAGATGTTGAAAGTACCTTATATCTGTTTTGTTACTGTCTAGTGCATGTACAGCATTTTTTGTCTTCATTTTAATTTAATTTAATTTCAGAATTACGTTCATCTGCTAGCATTACTACTAGCAGTATGCGGGACTTTTGCAGATGTATCGCATTTAGATACTGATTTACGTGAAGATGGTTATCACTATAAGGAACTTTCAATACCATTTCCACCTCCCCCTACTGGAAATGATCTAGAAGATACAGATTTTTGGCCGAGACGACCAGGTCCACAGCCACAACCGCAACCGCAACCACAGCCACTTGCTATGGGCCACCTCAGCCACAACCAAGTCCACAACCTCAGCCACCAGCTCCATTCCCAAGTTATGGCCACCACCTGCGCAACCATCAAGACCACAACCAAGCCCTCCTGGTCCAAGGACACCATCTCCTCAACCTCCAGCACTTGGTCCTAGTTATGGTCCACCACAGCAACAACCTCAGCCACCATCTCCACAGCCACCAGTGCCAGGTCCTTGTTATGGTCCACCGCAGCCAAAACCACAGCCACCATCTCCATAAAGTCATACTTTTTTGAGAACCCTGGTTAAAGTGCCAAGACCTCCTTTTAAGGCGCATTTTATGCTTTACCTCATTTTCAAGTTGGTTTCTGAACCTACAAGTTCTTATACGGTAACACAATCGGTTATGAGGTCTAAGTGAATCCCTAAAATCGCCGATATTACCTAGCCTAACATAATCTAGAGCATATAGTGTATTGTAATGCAGGACTTCGAACGATCTCTAAATATTTTATTTACCATTATGTCTGAATTGTTTTAGTAATTTGCTTTAGTTTAGAGCATTGGGTTTTTGGTATTGCATTAAGCAGACGTGTTAACGTGCCTACTACCCTGTTTACTTCATATTATTCGATTTATATTTTAAATTGAGTACTTCTTGAAGTTTCAAGCTGCTTTAGGTAACAATATTCGTTGCTTTACCCCTAAGCAATTAAATTTACAAAAGTTGTTGAATAGTTAAACTTATTGAATGACTTACAGCAAACCTTCCAAAACATTATTTTTAAAGATAAATATAAAAAACAAAAAAAAAGGAAAAAGAGCGCGAAAAATGAAATTAAGTTCTCGTCCCTTCTCAGTTAGTAGAAGATGAAGCCTATCAAATGCTTGTTAACCGAAATTCGTTTGAAATTTACTTTAAAAGTTTCATACTTGAAAATTGCTTCTTAATTGGATAGATACTCATACACAAGTACAAAACTTTGAGGAAGCGCAACGAAATGCTAAGTGGTATCTTCTATCTTCGAAGGTGTGAAAACTCATCATAAAGATATTTGAGGAAGCTGCGTTCGCACTGCTGCATTTACTGGTAGTAAAAGAGCAAATTTGCTTAGTAAACAAAAGTCAAAACGCTAAGAAATTTAATTTCGCTATTTACTTTGTGGAATAATAAGAAAAATAAGTAACTCCCCTCAAGTGAACCCTAAAATATTTTAATGGAAAATCATATTAAAATAAAGAGACCCTAGTCTGTTAAAATATGTATGATTGTATATGGTTCTGTGTATTCTATAACTTTCTTAGCCCATCAATTTGCCTGTCAAATGATGCTGAAGGAGAAAAAATATTTATTCAGAAGTTTTTCGCATAAGTCGTTTTCCTTTCGGAAATTCTTTGTTAGTTCATGAAACGCCATTTTTGAGATTGACATTTGCCAGACATGATAATTGGACACTCAAAATTTTTTAGGTTAACAGCCTAAAAGCAGTCAAAGAAATTAAATTTGCTTACGTTTTGAAGAATTAAAAAAATTTAGTTCCTGTTGAAGGACTTCACAATGTGCTTTTTTCACAGAAGAGGACAACAATTGTGTTTAATTTTCTAATTAAATTATATTCTTTAAAATCGCACAGTAGAACCACTTTCGCATAGGCAAAGCCTACAATAAAAAGCTAGACTGGAATAGATGATTTATTATTTATTTAGAGATATCAGTGGCGTAATCAAAAACTCATTAAAGACGGGTTTTTATATTCAAACTTGTATTGAAAATAAAAATTCTTTATATCTAATGTAATGTGTAACGTTCTGAATTTTTTCGGAGGGGATTTGGACCCCTTAAACTCCACTTGTATACTTCACTGTCAGACATACATAAAATATATAATTTCAGTGTTATAAATAATAGACAGGGAAATAGTAGTATTCCCAAGACAATCACGGGGTCAAATAATGCTAAAAATAATTAAATATATTAAACAAATTGATATAACTTTTCACCTTTACAGTGAAAAAAATTTGACTCAAATAAAGAATATCTATCGTGAAAAAGATAAGTGAAGATAATTGATTTTGTAAGAAAAGTGTAGAAATATGGAAAAGGATTCCAAGTAACTTTATTTCAATTGAAGGGACACACAGTTGCCAATAAAGTCTATTATTAGCTAAAAGAATTTATTTTATATATTAGAACGAAATTTTTCCTGAACTTTCCTATATAAGATATCAATAGATAATAAGAAGTTTTCTAAATAAAATAAATAAAGATGAGAAAAGTCAGGTAAGGTTAGGTTGCTCCGGCGATCCAAATTGAGTCACTTAGGTCTATTGGTCCATTGTGTTAATGTATAAGAGAACAACTCAGAGGTTTAAAACTTTCTTGAACCTCTAGCAAAACATAAAATGCTATTCAATGGAAGGTTTTGCAGTTGATTAAGATTCGCAAAAAAGGAGACCTTTGAAGTAGTAAGATGGTGCCGTTAACGTGCTTGGCAAGAATAAGGCTGATGGAAGGCATTTTCATAATCGTCTTCACATTCATATCCCAATGGAAGTATTGAATATTCTTTTAATGGAACGTGGTCTATTTGCATACAGATGTCTACAAAGAACTCAGTTAGGTTAGATAAACATTGTATTAAATATTTTTTGTAATTTTTCTTAGCCTACAAGGATAATCCTAACGAAACACTGCTTTAAAACTAAATCTAAAAGAAATAATCGAAAATCCACCACCATTATGTTTTAATAGATAGTTAATGTTTTTTAATAGATTTATAGCTAAATTAGATAGAATATCATCTTTTCCTATAAGGTTATCAGGTTTCAAGTCACACTCTTTATAACTCTTTACTTATTATCTGAATCAGAGCTCATTTCTGTTGTTTAAAAAATCTTTAAAAACGGACTTTGTGGAATATTTCGAAAGGATGATAACTGATTTGTTTAAAATCAGTTACTACCAAAACAAAAAAACTTGATATGACTTAAAAAAAGAATACTAGGTCGGAGGCTCAAACTCTTGTCTAATGTTGAATAATCCTTATTGGGGGATATTTTGGAGTGTACTTCAGCTCACCACTCAAACTAACATTTTTTTCTTCGATTGGGGTTAGTTGAAAGTAAAAAAGAAATTATGCTCACAATATGTCAATCCAATGAGAGCCAGGCACTCTATTATTTTAAAGAGATATTATATCTAAAATCTATGCCATCTTTTAGGCGATGTACTGCAGGTGAAAGTCAGGTGACTGTTTTACTGTACATTTAACAAAAGCTTTAGTAGAATTGTTAACAATGATATCCGCATTAAGTTAAAAATTTGGATTAAAAACTATTTTGTATCAAAAAGGGCCAGAGTAAAGGGTGGGCGGTGGTTTCACTCGACATTTTGCACTACAGTTTTTGTAAAATACTTACAATATATGGTATGTGATGGTTATGATGTATAGTTAAGAACCCGGATTTCAAATAATGATGTGCTTTCCTATCTTCTTGTTTTAGGTTATGTTGTGACTTGTTAAAATGAGTATTTAACTTAAAGAAGAATTTAACATATTGAGCTCATATCCTGGTAGTCGTAGACGCTGGGAAAAGATGGGCAAAAGTTTCACTCCATATTTTAGAAAAACTGCAGTAGAGCTGTCAATACTCATAATGTAAGTGATTGCCCTAATGTGTAGTTAAGAACCTGGCTTTAAAAATATGGTGTGCTCTCCAATCTTCTTGTTTTAGGTTATGTTGAAACCTGTTAAAGCGAGTATTTAACTTAAAGAAGAATTAAATTTATTAAACTTGTTTCCCGGTTATTGGAGACCACTGATAAACGACGGGTAGAAGCTTTAGCCCACTTAAGACAAAAGGGAAAAAGGGTAGGGTTGCCAATATTTTTATTTTATGCTTTGTTTATTTTACGTCCTTTATCTATACGGGTGTATTAAATATTGTATGATAATAATTATTATCATTAGTTAGTTAGTTGAGGTGGAGGGAGGACGAATCCTCCTCAATTAGCTAAAAAGTTGTTTTGAATCCACAAAAACCTCGCAATAGTGGGTAGTAGATAGAAGGTCAAACTAAAACCAGTCTGGAACATTATCATTAGAGACACTATCAAAATTCCTTCTGCTCAAAAAATACCCACACTAGTAAAACACACAAATTTAAATTTTATTCCAAATTTATTTTAACTCCTTCAAAATATGCTCCTTCTGAAGAGATACACATATGCCAACGCTTGACCCAATCTTCCATACACTTTTCGTAGGCCTGTAAAGGTATGGCTTTTAGTTCCTTCAGCGAATTCTCTTTTACCGATTCAATCGAATCAAAACGCTTACTACGAAGGGGCAATTTGA
>NC_051848.1:101688551-101694426 GCF_002237135.1 Teleopsis dalmanni
GATGAAAACTTACAATATCCAGAGGAGCATATCTGAGTAACTCAAAAGTGTATGCAAATGCTATTTATTCGATTTTATTTATACTATAGCAGAAAGCAATGTGCTAAATAGATTCCTAACATTCATTTTGACAAAAGAAACTAAATTTTCTTACTGGAGAGATTTTTATCGAACAGTAGTGAAATACAATAACAAAAAATTTTTTTATATTTTTTAATTAATTGAATTTTTGACTGACCATACAGTTATTTTGAATGTTGCCAAATATCCATCATAAATGGTCTTGGAATCATTTATTATATGTAATTATTCATTAACAATTATTAAGGACTAGAAGTACCAACGGTTGAACTCGTGCCCTGCCAAATTTGAAGCTCAGTAAGTCAGTGTTCATTAGCCAACTGACCAAAAACCATAGTTTATTTATATGTTCGAACTAGCAGTCTTGTTAAATTGATTGTGACTTGTTATTTACTCTGACAACTAGACTTCTCTTAAAGATCTGTCTTCTTAGACTTCCAAGTCGAAACAGGTTTTCGAGTGTTACGAGCCTCTATAGTTACTTGCAGCTCGGTATTAACATAAGTAAGTATTTAAGGTAAGCCAGTATAAAACAAATAATCAAGGAGATGAAGAGTCTCCTTGCTGCTGGTGCACTGGGAAGATTTCCTAGGACTTAGATAAAGAAAAACGCTGATCAAACCGTACTCCTACAAAAACATTCTTAAACTGTCAAAAGGTCATTTAAAGTTACTAACGGGTTTTAGTATGGATCATTATGGTCTGAAATATTCCCTACACAAATTTTGATTATCTCTTAATTTGGAATATAGATTATGCTTCGAAGATGAGAAAACAACTGTGTATATTCTTTGTGACTGTCCAGCTTTAACAACATACCTATACTCGTAGAAGAAACTTATTTCATATGGAATTTCTGTCGCCAGAACAGATCAAGAGTTTTAATTCAGATTTAGTTCTAGACTTTGTTCACAAAGCTTTATGGCATCTGTGTATTTAAAAGTGAGTTTGTTACAATAGGACTCTTCTGCCCATAGTATAGTTTCTAACGACCTGTTGTTACTTATACCGAGGAGGATATTTAGTAACTTTAAAGTGCGTAGAACTACTAATCCTCACTTAAAGTCATTATTATCTTAAAAGAAATTATTATATTAATAGGTTAAAATAAAAAGGTAATACTTTTGACTATATAATATGAGTAAAAAGTATTTACTTTAAAAAATCATATTTACTTTATCCCACGTGCATTTGTAAATTGAATGTCCTTTTTTTTCTGTGGACTTTTTCTTTATATACTCTGGACATTTTTTAACAATGACCAAAAAGTGAAATATATAAAAACTGCCATCATTGGTAATTTGCCCTCTGGAATTGAATATTATTTTTTTATTTACTCTGCCATTCACTGCACATCATGTGTTCTACTCTTCTGTGGAGGAATGTATAAAATCCATTCATAGCGTATACGAGTATGCAAATGTGGAAATGAAGGTGTGTACTGGCGTAGTTACCGTTCACCGACTGATATATATTACTTTTAATGGCTTTTAGGTGTACGATGAATGGCTTCAGCAGGAACTGTGAATGGCTTGTGCAGGAACTGTGTTTAAAATCGCACAATCTCCAACAACCTGCAACCAATTTCTATTTGATATACATTTTATGTGTACATTAAAGCTAACGACTAAAAAAAATTACTCCATTTGAACTTTTTGAAATGCTTTTTTATCCACAGCTGCCACAATTGAAACTTTCATTCATTTAAATAATTTAAAAATTGTTTATTGAGTATTTTTTTTTGTTGTCTTTTTGTTATAAATATTCATGGAAAAATATTTTCTAGCAATTAGCTAATTAAATATATACGTAATAAACGTAATAATAACTTTTTTTAACTAAATAATAATTCAGTTAAATTAAACATAAATTTCAGTCTACTAGTCTGGATATCAGAGTGCATATAAGAATGAAGACCCAGGGTAAAGCAAAACAATCCTATTGTTTGCTTATGCTATTGATTCTACTCCTTCTAACATTCAATGTTCGTTGAAGATTCTTCAAATCTTTTTCTATCTTTTCTATAATATATTCTATGATATTCTATGATATTTGGGTATTATCGCAATTATGATTGTTCTTTAACGAACTGTAGTATTCTTTTTTCTTTAAAAGAAATTGTTGACTCCAGACTTCGGTTTACAGAGCTCTGAAGCTATTATTTTCATCTATTATTTCGTTTTATAACGTAATATAATTTACTTATAATTACTTATAATTAATTTATGCCCTTAACTTATAATTAAGTTGGGGCATAAGCTAGCACTGGAATTAGAGAAAAGCTGAAATTGTAAAGGTAGTCATTTCTTTTTAGCTTGAATCTTTTAGTTCCCTTATTAGCTTCTCCTAACTATGAAACTGGCACTGTAATATTTTAAAATTAATATTAAACCGATAAAATGAAAATTTTTTAAAAGTCCGTGAACTTATAATTCTTCACTGATTGTTTTAATTTTGTCAGTAATTAGTGTTGTTGTTGTACTTTTTCAAGTCAAATGTTTTCCTGGTCTTTGCTTAGGCCAATGAGATATAATATGTTCAATGTTTGAAGAAGCATAATATATATCGAACATTATAATACAGTAAATCACTTAATATCAAAAACTACTTTATATTAGATTCATTAGTAGTGAAGTGATCATATTGAAAGAGCATTAACCGGATTTAATGTAAGAGACAAGAAACATAACGGGTTGTTATGGCCAACTAAGCAAGCAATTAAAATTCTCACTTATAGTACTCAATTATAGCAAGGATTTGGGATATAATTTTTAAAAAATTGCTAGTATAAGGGTCACGAAATTACTGATATTGAAACCTTAATATAACTTTTAAAGATAATTGGTTATTAGTAGGTAACTATTATTAGTAGGATGCATGAATGTACGTATAACATGAAAACGCCTGGATAATATAATAAACCTAAGCAGAATGAAAAATATTTAATAACAATAGCACCAGGGCCACACAACAGATCAATGGTGGTCTTTGTCGAATCTTTCATACGATTATTCTTATAAGTTCCTAAAATAAAAATGTCTAATAAAAAAAATATTATTCAATATAATCTAATATCTGTCTATAATCTAATAATAATTAAAATAAAATATCTAAAATAATTGAAATTAAGAAACAATTCATTGTAGTTCTAGATTAAATACCAAAAATTGTAAATATTTCATTTTAAATTTCAATTTAAATACTTTAATTCGAAAATATCAAAAACTTTTCTATTCAATCATATCTGCCAAGTTTAAAAATAAAATATTAAGAATATATAAAAATAGAAAAAATATACATGAGGTATCCATATCAATCATCTCTCATACATCACAGAAATAACTAAATTTCTGTTTAGTTAGTAAAATCTGTATAATTTTAACATATATATCTATATATATATTAAATTATCCTAGCAAAAATTTCGACTGAATGTCAAAAAAAGTTATTTTGGCTCAAAAATCCATTACCACCAACGTCAATGTCCGCTCTATGATTTTACTGACATAAAAAGGACATGAGCTGTCATTGTCCTGTCAACCGTTAACAATATAAAAATTACAAAAAATAGAAGGAACTTAGGAGGAAATGTATTTTTGAATATCACAATTAATATTTTTTTCTAGCACATATTTTTTTTTTTTTTGTTTAACGGATATTATTCAATTTGACAAGTTTGCAGATATTAAGATTTTATTATTATTTTTATGGATAATAGTTTTATACTACGTTCTTTTGTCAATGTAACTATTTTTGTTTATAAATGAAATACTTTTTACTTTTGATACTCTGGTATCAGTAATATTGTTTGCAGTGAGTATTTAATTGAAATTTAAAATTTGAGAAAAAGAAAATTTTTATTTAGAGAAAGATTTCTGATTATAGGATAAAAAATTTTTATAATGAAATTTAATGTTATTTATTTAAAAAGCTTTAAATTAAAATATCAATTAATTTACTATTGAATATAATATTAACTTAGAAATAACTGAAAAAATTATATTACTGACATATAACATAGTAACATACTAACATAGTAAATAAAAATTCACTAAAGAAATTGAATAATTAGTCATTGAACTAATAAAAACTATTAGTCAGTGAACTTTGTTTATTGCTTATATCATATACAGATGGCTTGAAATAAACAGGGCTCGAGTTCGAGAATGTACAGCCTATGGAATAGAATATTCATCAGTTTAAAAGCAATAGGTTTGGAATTTCAAATTGAAATTTTCATTATAAACCTTTATAGTAGTTATCTACTATTAAAAAGCTTAAGACACAAATCCATATGTCGCACAGTCTGGCCGCCACTAAGGTTTAAGGCTTGACCTAAACAAACTCTCCATTGGCTAAGTAAACAGTCAGTGTCTTACAAAACCCTGATGGCTACGAAGTTGAAACGAATTATATAAGAGGCAACTTCAAGGCAACAATCACATCAAAAGCATAACAAATTCAACCACAAATGGTCTGAAAGAGACGGATCCCGCTATACCAAGCTCTTCTTCCCAAAATCATCTGGCAAAAAATTCTTGTTTAAAACAATGATTAAACATAGTCATTGCCTTGTCAAGCGAAATGCAAATAAAAGTTTCGGAAATTGAGAAATCTAGCTTAAATAGAAGTAGTAATCTACATATCTTGAAGAATGCCTACCTTTATACTAGCAACAATTTTTCTTCCATAGAATTGACCACAATCAGAAGTGGATCAAACTCGATCGAGAAAAGATGAAACTTTCATGAAAAGCAATACTGGAAAAGAAATTCTCTGTTACTTTACAGAGGGTAAGATACAATAGTTCAATAATGGACACAGTGCCATGGACAGTCGGTTTATATCTGTGCTTTCAATATTGAAGAAACACTCAGTTCAAACAGAAAATGAACTTGCAGAAACACATATCGTACATACTTGTTTATATTTAAATTTTAATCATTATTAGCAATGAAAAATTATATCTACTAAAACTAACTTAAGTGCCGGGTGATATTAAAATTTACAATTCTCATTCGGTTGAAACGTTAGTAGCCATAACAAACCACAGTGTATTACATATTGTTCGCTTTAATATTTAATGGAATGTAGAAATGAGTTAAGAATTTTTAACCTTATGGTACAAAAGTTACAGTAAAAGTGAGTTGTTTTTTTTTTGTTTGTGTAATCTGCATTAACTTGAGTACAAGTTATCCAATATTTATGCAATTTTATAGTAATGAATTTACGCGTATAATTTTATTGATTGTTTCTTAAAAGCTCCGGAATTCAATGCAAAAGTTGCATTTCATATGTATTCAGTTTTTGTTGCTTTGCTAGTGGATCACTCATCATTTTTGCTCATAATCACGATCATACTTTTTAAAACAAAAAAAAAACTCAATTATTAAACTTTTTTTTTTTTTTTTTTGATAAGCAGATCCCATTATAATATTTACAATTTCGATATAATTTTCCATTGAATTGAAATCTTTTTGTACCCAAGAATTTAATCATTGTACGGTGTGGAAATTTTTTTATTGTCAAAAGACATACGACCACTTGGATGTTATTTTAGTAATTATTCAATCTGTTATTTTAACCTGTTAATTTATTCTTTATTAACAATCAATGTGAAGTTAACGTGCCGGTATTTTTTTTTTGTTTTCTTTTTAGCTTTCTAATGTATTAAATATAGTTTTAAGAGTTGAATATAAATCGCAAATAATTTTTAAGGAAAACACACTTTAAAACATATAATTAGTAAAAATATATGTACTCAGACATTAACTTCAAATGGTTTGTTTATAAA
>NC_051848.1:101694526-101706386 GCF_002237135.1 Teleopsis dalmanni
ATTTATTTAAATAATTCTTTATTAAAACAAAAAAATATTAAATTTTCGTTTTTACGGAGTCTATTCATAGTAAAAAAAAATTAAAATGCATAATACATTAAACCCAACATTCACTGTATAAAATAATTCTGTTAAAAATAGACTTGTGTACTTGACACCAGTAAAAAAATAACAAATTGTTTCTTTTACATAAAATCTTTTTCTGCACAATGCATGTTTGACTTCCTATTAACCTTAAATCGTACCACAGCTGTCAACTGCAAGGAGTTCGTTTACAATAAAAAAATATTGTATCCAACGAAACAGACTTTCAACTCCAGCAACGCAACTACAAAGAAACTCATTAAGCACTGCTCCGGAGTTAATATGTATGCACAAATGGATGCAGAATCCACTCCAACTACACAACACATCTGGAATAGGAACGCCAATAAAAAATGAAAGGATAGTCAAAGCAAAATATTAAAGCTTAGTAGGACGAGTTCGTGTTGTAGAACATGACCATTTGAATGCAAATATTAATGATAATGAAGATGATGATTGTGATAATGATGGCGATGGCGATGATAGTGGTGATGGCGATGATAGTAATGATGATGGCAACTGTGTGATATCAGAGAACTTCAAATAAGCACGTTGTCACAATTGTATGCAAAAGTATTAGACAAGCCTGCATCAAAGCATATTTAAAGTTGGCTGCAATACAAATGCGATGAACACTAATGCAGGCAGTGACTGTTGCAGTTACACTGTCGACAACAGTTACAGAAGTAACTGGGAAAACTGCAATAATAGCTATGAGATCGCGCGTTCGTGCTCCAAACTAAGTTTCTGGCGATAATGAGTTAAGTGCACAAAAATGGAAATTGACGCTTGCTTCTGTTCCCACCAAAATGTTGCTTGCAAAGTTTTTTACGTGCAACAATTTAAGTCAATAGAATCCGCGACATTGGTGTCAAAAGTTTTATTTTTTGTTTCTAATATCTAAAGAAGGAAAAGTTTTACTTTTATAAGAAATCAAGAGTTAAATGTTGTCATAAAATTATGTTAATTTTTCAATCTTAATCTACGAAAAATTGGGTTATAACAACTTTATTCCAAATATAGAACACTAACTTTCATAATTAGTTTAATGATGATCCGTTATTATAGAAATACTAACAGCATTAGGAACTTTTTGTGTATTTATATACATTTATTACACATTTCTTTAAAAAAATATTTTCCAAGTAGCTTTACGAATTATTAAAGGGATGTAACAAAATTTTTATGTATCAATATGTATCACTAAAAAGTTCATAATGAGCTCAAAACTAGAATGAATTTTGAATTGAAATTGCACCAAAATTTTTATATTCCATCAGAAAAAATCAACCTTGAATAGAAAAGGTTGTTAATAGTGAGAAAATTTACAAGTCCAGAACAAAATTTTTTTTTTATCAAATAAATTCTTCCGTTTACCATGGTGAAAACATGTATTTTCGGCTGTTACAGATATCGCGAAAGTCGTGCCCTACCAAATTTGAAGCTCAGAGTCAGCGCACCTTAACCAACTAACCCAAAACTGCACTTGAGTTTTATATACGCACATTCTTTTCAATTTTGTTAATTTGCAGTGAAAGAATGAAATCATACACCAGCTGTTGAATAATTGAATTATTTAAGTATATTTTTTTATTTTACTATTCCTTTTGTTGCATTATCTAGATATTAATGTAGTTAAGTGTTTAAAAATTCAGCGGCTTCGCTTGCTCAGTCGTTTCGTGCGAATCAAAAACAGTACTCTGGCTACAAAGGTGCCTGATTCGATACCCGGTGGTGTGAAATACAGTTGAGGGCGTAAATATCATCGGTGAAGAGTTCACGAAATCAACAATAGTAGGCACTTGGTACCACCAAGTTACTTTTCGTTGCGCTTAGAATCGGATCCACTATAAGGAGATATTTACAGAGCTATAATGCTCAATAATATCGTCATTTGTAGGAAAATTGATGTGCAAATTTCATTGAAGCATTGGAGGCTATTTTATTTACTTACTTTACTTTGATTTTACATTATTTCACGGTATTCATCAATGTTGTTCCGCAAAATTAGAGGAATGTCATC
Source organism: Teleopsis dalmanni (assembly GCF_002237135.1). Taxonomy (NCBI): domain Eukaryota; kingdom Metazoa; phylum Arthropoda; class Insecta; order Diptera; family Diopsidae; genus Teleopsis; species Teleopsis dalmanni. The sequence goes on from NC_051848.1 coordinate 101,696,634, forward strand.
TTGTTCGTCCTATGTAGAAAATTAACCAAATCCAACTCTTTAAGGCAGTGCGTTTGCACAAAGAAGCAACACAAGAAAGAAAAAATTGAAACATTTGGTTTGGAAAAAGCTACTTCCCCTAACACAAAAATGGATTCATACTTAAAACAATTTGTACAACTTTTATTCGACTTATAGAATGCACTTTCACATATTCCTCTCGGTACGTGATAATATTTTTATTTCAGTTATTGAGAAATTCGAGTTATAGAAGTTCGAGTTATGGAAGCAGAATTGTATGTAATTTGCTCTCTAAAAGCCTGTTGCACTCTTTTTAATTCGAGTTATAGAAAATTCGAGTTATAGAAATTCGAATTATGGAAGTTTGACTGAATTTCTTTTATATTAAATTTTTGTAAATTTTAAGATTTTAGTACATATTACCCCAACAAAAATTTATGAATATAGTAAAATATTTTTTTTTTAATTATAATAACAAGAATCAAAGGTTAGAACAAATATATTTTTCTAATGATTTTTAAAAAGCGACCTTCACTTTTTCCTTTTTAGCACCGAAATACTAAACCCTCATCTGTGAAACGCACACCCTTGGAATTCCCATTTGCATAGCGTTGTATGTTGGACTCATAATTTTTAACTTTCCATAAAAATTTATTAACTAAAAATGTGGCCATTCCAAATATATTTGCTACCTTGACCAACTTTCTTTTCCTTATTTTTCGTTCACAAAGTTTTATGTAAAAATCTTTTATCACTTTTACCTTGAAAACTGCAAATTACATCCTAAGTGGAGCATGTGATAATGCGAAATGAAAATTATGCTTTATGGAAAAGTGGAAAAGTTCCTTTCCTTCTATTTAATAAGCAAACATTTTCCTACTCGTCCTTGAGCACTAATGGAATATATACTTTTATGCAGTGCAAAATAATTTATAAATTTACCCTTGTTCGGAAATTTATGAGTTAAGATAAAAAGTTCCTCAACACTTAGCAAAATGGTATTTAGAGTAATTATTCTCACGTAAAATATAACAAAATATTTTAAAAATTATTTCTTGTTTATTTGCTTACTGAAAATTTCTGCCAAACTTTAACTTCAACTAAAACGTTTAGAGTTTTTAATAGAAAATACGTGTACCAACATTTTCACAACTTCGAAGAATAAAAAAGTTAATAAAAAAACAAAACATTCGAAATAAAACAAAACAATGAAAATTCCAAAAAAAAACACGAAGTCAAAAGAACAATTTGAAGAAAATAATGGCACAATTGTGTGCTTCAGTTGCTCTTTAAGAAATTATCTTTTCTATTCCGTGGGGACACTTTTGCAACAATTCCTGCATAAACAATTTAGTTTGTCTTCGAATTCAACTGAAAGCTGAAAGCAGCAACAAATATGACAAGCGAAAATACAAAAACAATTGACTTCCGCCCACGACTCATGTAGAACAAGGCGTGTTACATGCTCCGCAGACAAATAAGCCCAACGACAATGCAAAGTGAAAAGTAAAGTTGTAATTTTTTGCTAAGAACTGAAAACTGAAGGCTAAAATCTGAAAGCAGAGAGAAAGCAGAAAACTTTGCCGTCTTCTCCAACTACACTAAGCCAAGATGAAGAGAGACAAACGCAATTATAAAACTTCTTCGCTTTAGCTTACAACATGCAAAATAAATTTGTGTTTATTTTGTGCCTTTTCTGTGTGTTTTGCGTGTGTTTTGTGTGCAGAAGTTTGTTGTTATTGTTCTTATTAACTATAATGTTTGTTATTGTTGGGGTAAGCGTGGTTGCCGACGTCAACTTTTTCTAAAGAAATTACAACGCGTATGCAAAAATTAACATAAATTTTACTTAATGTCGTTTTTATAATTTTTATGCCTAAGTTGTAGATAAAGGCGCCATTATAACTTGCTTAAGTTTAACTTTAAGTGCTGAAGAAGTAGAAAAATAAGCACTTTAAATTGCTTGGATTAAAGCGGCAAATTTTACACGCATTTTTTTTCTTTGTAACACAAAAGAATTAAAAGTTACAAATAATGACTATTAAAAAAAATTTTAATTATTTATTTGAGAAACGTGCGAAATAGAAAAAAACATTGTAACATTATTATTTTATTCAAAAAAATTAAAAAAATATATTTAAATTATATTTTAACATTTAAAAATGTTGAAAAGTATTTAATTGATACCTATCTGCATATAAATGACTTAAAAGTTTCAAATAATTTTTTTTTTAAATCCTTATGCATTTATTTATTTTATCTTCTGTTACAATAAGACTAACAATAAGTTTTAAAATCATATCATTAATTACATATAATTATAATTTTTTATTTTAACTATACAGTGTATAATATAAAATAAAATAAGTGAACCTTATATCACGGACCTCACTTAAATCAATGGATTAAATTTCATTAGAGTGAATCTTGGATGGTTTATTAAGAAAGCAGTTTAACTTTATCGGATTACTAAAAAGAAAGGTGCGGCTTTTACTTCAAGCTAATGAATATTAATTAATGGCTGGACGGTCAGCTCTTTTTAAGCGGGAAGTAGTGGATAGAAGTGTGAGTTTCCTTGATAAGGGATTAGCATGGTCTATCAATGTTTTATTGTATTTTTTTCTTATATTGTTAAATTCCGCTGTAACTAAGGGAATTTGTAGATCTCGGTGCATATTTTATTCCTAATATACCAAGGAGCACCAGTGTTTGTTTTTAATATTTTTGACTGAGATAGTTTCAAATAAACTACCAAAAAAATTTAATTATTTTTTTAAAAAACATGCAAAAAGAAATTATTGACATCATTATTTTATAGAGCGGTTTTATTCTTGTATTATTTTGATTAATTGAGTTTTTTGCTGACCATACAGCTGTTTCGAGTATTGCCAAATACCCATCATCAGTGCGTAATTAAATTAAAAATTTTTTTTTTAAACTGCACGTATCATGAGTTGAACTCGAGCTCTGCCAAATTTGAACCGCAGAGTCAGTGTTCATTAGGCAACTGATTCAAAGCCGTTAATTTGTTGTGAAAGTTTATTAACAAATTCAATTGCAGTGTTATATTAAAACGAAATCACAAACCAGCTATAGTAGAATTGAGTTAATTGTATTTTTATTTTTAATTGTTACATGTCAATACTATTCTTTTGTAGAGGTATTTTTTATTGCATGAGTTTATTTCTTTCTTATACATAGAACTTAATTTAGCAATTTAATACGACGAAAGCCATGCTAATGTTATTGTATTATCAGCGAGACTTGAAATTTATTTTTATTCATATCATTTCCATTATAATTCTATATTAAAGTGAATTTGTTAGGGAATTTTCCAACATACAAGACAAGTACGGCTTTGGGTCAGTTAACTCTGAACTGTTAGTTGAACACTGACTCTGAGCAACAAACTCGACATAGCACGAGTTCAGCTCGTAGTGTTTGCAGTCTCAAAAATAAAGAAAAATTTACGAAATATTAAACATAACAAATAATTCCAAGATATTGATGATGGGTATTTGGCAATACTTGAAACAGCTGTATGGTCAAATAAAAATTTAATTAAGTAAACTAATATAAAAATAATTTTTTATAGAGACTATAGCTACAGACTTTGTTGCGAAGAAGAGGAAACAGCAGAACACATTCTGTGCCACTATGATAGTCTCACCAGACTCAGACTTCGTTACTTATCAACTGCATATCCACCAATAACGGAATTAAGTAACATCTCTTCAAAGAACACAATAGCGTTCTTAACTGCTTTTCGGCTGTGAAACTAAAGTGGGCATGTCACAAAAATCGTTAAAGGATGCAGTGACGTCCTGACAAGTTCGCAACCCGTTTTTAAATAATTTTTTGTTGTTGTAGTTTACTATATTTCGAAACCTTTCTTTTAAATACCAGAATTTTCATTATAATTTGAAAAACGACACTACTGTCACATTGGCATTTAAATCAAATTTAATTATTATTTTATTAAATTAAGAAATTATATTCAAATTATATTTTAACTTGTAAATATGTGGAAAAATATTTAATTGATATTTATTTGCATGCGTTGGCAATTCATTTTGTATTTCAAAATTATTTTGAACTTTGGCATAAATTTGCACGCTGTCATCACATCGATAATATCAAAGCAAAAATAAATGTTAAGCTTCATTTTGGTTAATATGATTTATTGATTTATGCGTCGATGTTTTGCAAATTAGTTATGGAATTCACATTGCAAGTAAATGAATTACTAAACTAATTTAAATAAATTTTCAAATTTCTGTCATTTCAATATTTCAGTGAATTTAAATTTCATTTTTGGCTCAGATATACTATATGCAACTAAGCACTTTGTACTATAAACTTAACTCAGCTAATGCAAAATGCTTAAATAATATAAATTTATTTATAAATTTGTTTGAAATCCTATATTGTTCAGTTTGCAAACAAAATTTTAATTGAAAAACAATTGCATAATAAATTTGCAATTTTGCCATAAGCTAGGATAGTCACGTCATAGGTGTACTGCCTCAATTATACTCCAGCAGTAATTCTGAACGGAATTGTTTTCCTGCAAATAACGAATTCAGAACAGTCAATGCGCCTAAATGGGCCTAATGCGTCATTACAAAGGATTCCCAAATTCGGTTGCTCGGTTGACTGGCAATTCGAAATAAGCTTAATCATTTCACTGCTGAAATTCATTATTCAAATAAAGTCATTCTCTTTATATTTTCAAAAATACTTTGAAGTGAAATAGCAATAAATTTCAAATTATGCTAATTCTAAAATGTCAATGTACGAAAAATTTTAATTCGAACTAAAATTGCATGAATCTTGGGTTTATTCTACAGATTAATTAAAAATTTTTAATAAATGTAAATATTGGTATCGGACTTAATTATATATAAGTATTTGTATTTTTTCGAGCTCGGTTTTATATTACTTCAAATACCATGTATTAAAAAAATGTGAATAAAAATATTAAGTTTAATTGTGAATTTCAAACAAATATTTTAGTTAATTTATTGAAAATAGTTATTTATGTCGGTGAACAAATATTTAATGAAATAGATGTCTATTACTTTTAATATAAATAAATTTAAATAAATAAATTTAGTTAAAAAAATTAATGCGACTGTGTGTGGATCACATGAAATAGATACTATTGAAACTCTTAACATTTAGTTTAAATAAAATTTTTGTACATTTAACTGTTAGTTCATTTTCTAAAACTTTTATTTATTTACAACTAGTAGATGACCCGGCGAACTCTGTTCCGCCTTAAAGACAATAAATAAGCAGTTTTTTTTTAATTGGAAAAAATACAAAAAAAAAAAAAATACCTACATTAATCATTCATAATTTATTTGTGTATTTTAGTACACATCGCAAATTATCTATTTGTTGACCTCTGTTGTTCGCTCGACCTTCAGTCCTTAAATTTGCAGTATTTCGTATTCTTCTTGCATTACGGCTTTGTCGGGAAAGATTCGATCGTCTTGGTCGCGGCATTATTAAAAAACTAAAAACTCAAATTTTCAACCATACCATACATTATAATTGTTAATTATTTATTTTGTTGAGTTTGCAACAACCAGGAAGTTTTATTGATTAAAAACGATATTTATTGCAACACAAACTTATATTGATCTAATACAACTTTTAAAAACACATTAACTAAGTTATATTTCTATCTGTTAAATTTTAATAAAATATTTTCTTATATCAAAAATTTGATAATTTCAAAACCTACTTTGTCGTGAACGGGATAAACAGGTATCCTATGTCCTTCTCCTGGCCTTAAACTACCTCCCTGCCAATTTTCAGCTAAATCGGTTCAGCCTATATCCTTCTCCTGGCCTTAAACTACCTCCCTGCCAATTTTCAGCTAAATCGGTTCAGCCGTTCTTGAGTTATAAGTGGTGTAACAAAAACACATCTTTCTTTTATATATATAGAAGATATTTCAAATATTTCGATTAATAAAGTTCGCTTTTATGTAACTTGAACATGAATACAAATGTTTTCGTGTTCATTTTATATACTTAATAGGGATTCTTGTACATACGTGAATAAAATTACAAAATAATATAAATTTGTAAGGTTTTTTCTGGGGTAAAATTAATTAGGAATGCAAACCAAATTGCAATATTTGTTGCAAATATGGAAAAAAACCATAAGAAGCCACTACCATTGAATATGTCACTGTTTAGACATACATGGAAAAATATAACAATGGAGCCAAATAGTTTAGGTTCATCAATAAAAACGTTCGGTAAGTGGGTATAGATGGGCGTAAATTATTATCCTTTTGATAAAAAAGACAACCAAGTGTCAACAGTTGAAATTTTATGTAACAAAATTTTTTGTATATAAAAAATGTTTTTTGTATATTAATTCTTTATAATAAAATCTTCAATTTTAAATGATTTTCAAACAGGACACATATTTAATAAACAACCATAACAAAATGTGTTTTTATCTATTAATTTTCATAATACGAATCTTGCCTGTCAATCAACTCAGTAGATAAGTGTCTTCTGTACATCAAAAAACATTCCATAATGGCCTCTATTACTTTCTTAAAATATATAATGACCATTTGATGATGCCTGCATCAATATTATAGGAAATTGTAAATTGTTTAAACATTGGACAACTCATCATACCCTCTTTAAAATCTTTAGAACAATATATTAAGTATACTCCGTGAGTATTTCGTTCGTTTAACGTTCGTTGAGTAATAAACCTTTCCTTAGGTCTTCAATCGAAACTTAGATATAACATATGTTTACTTAGATATAATCTATGCTTACAAATCTGTGTATATCAAACAACAAATCAATTTTGAATGAAGTGAATGCTTTTATCTGATTGCAGTGTAAATTAATTAAAGTGAATACATTAATTCATTTTTATAATTTTCAGTCATATTCGAATATGTGGTTCAATTATTGACAATCGCATAATATTCGTAATTAAAAAAGATATAAATAATTACTGCAAAAGTTTAATGTTTAATTTACTTTATCAGAATATCTACTATACAAGTTTTAATTTAATAATAATAATTTAGTATTGAAATTCATGATAATTATACTCTTTAAACTAATTGATTTCATTTAAAATTAATTGATTTCGTTTCAGTAATCCTTTTAGGAGTCCGATATTATTAATAATCATGATCACACTTCAAAGGCCGAAATGTAGGTTACCTTTAGCTGTTGCTGGGCTATTATCCCCAATTTCAGTACATCTATCCAATTTTCAGTTACTTTTAATTTATTTTTGTGGTATTATTGACAAACCTAATAAAAATTTTAAGTATTTAAGAATATTGAGTTATTGGCTAGAAATGAGAGTTTATATTATACTGAGATTGGTACTAATTTAAATTTTAATATTTAAAAAAAATAATATTATGTTAATTTGTGTGTTATTAGATATAGTAAACAGTACATGTGTGCAGTATATATATAATAAAAGTAACTTCACGAATTATTTAACAGGATTTATGTACTTCACTTATTTAATATTGCATTTGTTGGTTTAAATATTGTTTTATTACACTATATATACATGTAATATAACCATACACTAAACTTTTGTTTTATTTCAGATATTCAAATAATTAAACAATATCAAAACATATATAAATCAGTAACTTTCCTGAAGCTATTTTTAAAATATGTACAGTCCTGCGTAAAACTACACCGATTTTAAAGAGAATACTATAAAGTACGGGAATGTTTTGATTAATCAAATATATATAGGCATTAAGCTGTTAATAAAGATTTTTTGGGTTAGGTTCTAATAAATTTTAAAATATGTATTGGTTCATTTCTTACATTTTTAACAGATAAAAAAAATTGTACGTTTCTATAAATTTATATATATATTAATATATTATAATATATTATAATTTTAAGTTGCCTGAATATTTGAATATTAAGGTACTGAATCCAATCACTTGACTATAATGACTACAAGTTGTAGTACGCTAAGTATATACAAATAACATTGAGTTCAATAGATTTTTAGCTGATTTAGAAGAATTAATTATATAAGTTGTCCTACTGAAAAGTGCCAATAAAATCTAAATACATAAAATACAGTTTAAAATATCATTTATCTTAATACTTACTTAATTCACACTTATCTTATCCTTAATGCATTTCCTTTGGTCACTATTTAATATATTTACACAATTTTGACAATTTATTTTAGTATGTATTTTAATGCATATTTAGCTAAACAAAACAATATTTAACTTTCATATCTTGTATGAAAATTTTATATGTTATTATATATACGCCATATATATTTTTAATACAAAAGTTAACGCCATAATTTTTTAAGTTTGATTTATAAAAACTTATGGAATTTATTACTTGTTAGTTTAAATTTTTTTATTGTAATACAGATAACTAACTAGATCAATATAATCTAAAGTAATTGACTGCATTCAGAATATCATGTCCAAACTCAAAAACCTTGTGCCACCTTCTCTTTAGTAGCAATAAATCCGATTTTAAGTCATACAATTTTAACAGCACATTAGTTAAGGACTTACCTTACCGACGCTTAGAATGCATATATCTGAAAAGACTTCTTTAGTTTGGAATTGTTTTGATATATGTGCACATATACATAAAATTTACTAAAGAATATTAGATGAACATTAGATTCAGCAAATATAGAAAAAAAATGGAATTTTTCATAAATGGTTATGAAGTGCAATGTATTGACATGCTTTATATCGAAGTGCAGCTTGAATCATAAGTATAAAATAACTTCGGATCACAAAGACTGAATAAACCTTGATAAACGCAATTTTCAATTTTAGTAGCATAGAGTGTCATAATTTATTCCAGAGAGTAATTTCATCAATAAGATTTCTCCTCTCTATGCTATATTATTTGAAAATTGAGCATACGGAAGTGTTTGTAAAAAAATATTGGATCATCACGACAAAGCACCATCTTTCGTTTTATAAATGGTTCAAAAATATTTTCTCTAAATCAAAAGCAATGTCAGGTCCATATTCCATAGATGTATACCCATCCGACTTAATATATATAAATTAATTTTACGTTTCTTAATGCAGATTGATATCTTTTTTTATTAGCACCAGTACAACAGTACACAAACAAGAGCTTGTATATTCAGATACGTATATCAGATAAGCAGTTGGAGGACTGACAGACTCACAGTGTGAGTTTTAAACCCACTAAAACCACCTCTTAGGAAAGAATTGAGAGGATTCCAACCATCAGACTGGCAAGACTTCCGACTGGAATCATATATTAGCTATTAAGGAGTAAAATGTAAGAAGCTCAGTATTTGAATTTCTAAATTTATTTGATTTAAAATAAATATGTGGGAAAAGCTGTAATACTTATTAGAGAAGTACATGAAAATATGTTGACAAATAAAGAAGCTTTTTTATATTAACTTATTTAAATATAGTTTCAGCTTATATATTTAGGTTTGATACGATTTTAGGAAAATATAACACATTTCTTAAATTATATATGTTTATATTATTCATTACGATATAATTTTATGATATAAAATAATAATATAATATAATATATGTAATATAATTATAATTTAATAATATAATTTATATTTTATAATATAAAATTATAAACATAATCAATTGGTGAGTATACATTTCAAATATGGATTTTGGTTGTTTCTAGAAATATTCAGACTCTATTTTTAAAAAAATCTTTGGCCTGTATTTTGCTC
>NC_051848.1:101706486-101708770 GCF_002237135.1 Teleopsis dalmanni
AGCGATTAGGGAGGTATGTCAGCTAATTACAGCAATTCAAGACCCTCAAAATAAAATGCAAATTAAAGAAGGCAGAGTGGAGATTGGTTAGCTAAACCCGAAACCGAGGGATGAGATAGTAAGACTACAATAAATCGTTAATATTTTTATATTAAAAATTAAATTTGTATTCTTAGAAAACTATTTAATTTGAAGATTATATGTATTAAAGACGTTTAATTTAACATTCATAATATTAGTGTGTGAGTTTTGATTTTGAATAAATTTTTTTTTTGAACTCAAGAAGTTGTCATATACACGCAAACAATTTCTCATTACCTTTAAGCATCCTTCTTCGGTTGCAATATGTATCTCAAAGTAAGTTGAATTTTTTTATTACTTTTCGTTTTTTAAAGAAATACCTTTGAGTTTGCTCTACTTTTTCCCCTTCGTGATATTATCACGCGTCAATAATTTTTTACTATTTATCTTTTTCCGGTACCCTATCGGGGTTTGCAGTTATTAATAAAATGAAATGTGAAACGTTTTGCCATTTCTACTTTTAATTAAAAAAATTGAGCTCGTTAAAAATCATATGGAATCAAAAAAGAAAGAAATTGGTTTTAATTTGTGAAATATAACTTTATTTTGAATACTTCACATTTTTATTTAACTTAGTTCATCTACAAGTAAATTGAATTGTAGAAAAGTTGAATATTTTTAAGAATATATTTTCTATAATTTTTAATAATGAGAAAACTAAAATTGATAATAAACCATAATCTGATATTAGCGTTATACCAAAAATATATAAGAGAGCTTACGAAAAGCAGTAAACTACAACAACAAAAAATTTTTATTATTTATTTTTAATTAATTTTATTTTTGGCTGATTACACAGCTGTTTCAAGTATAGTCAAATACCCATCCTCAGTGGTCATGGAATTATTTCTTCTATTTAATTATTAGTAAATTATTTTTCTGAGATAGCGATATACTAAGGACATGACCTTGTAACCATTATTTGGTTACGAAAGCATGACAGTGACAAATCTCCAGTTTGGTCTGAGGAGCTGTAGTTTTGGGCACAAGAAATAAGTATATAAAGTGTTTATTAGGCAACTAATCTAACTAAAAAAATATATATAAGTAAAATTTATTGACTTAACAAAATTAATATTGACTTAAATAATTAAATAATGTTAATAAACATATATACCTTTTTAACAGTTCTTTCTACGTTAAAAATACCTTCAGTCCGCAGTAATGTACTCTTATTTGTTTATAAGGAAAAAATTAAAAGGCTTAATCTATAACTAGTTATATCACAGCAGATTATTATAGTATAGATTATGTTTGGACGAAGTTCTTAGTTTTGAGTGAATTAATTGCTAAACACAAGAATTTAAAAAGCACTTGCCATAGGACCCATCAACTTAACTTATATGGTAATTCTAATCCGATTGGTCCTGTCTTAAAAAAAAAAGAATTTCATGACAAACATAAATACATTAAGACTGGAGTCGAAGGCTATTTGATATTTTCAGAAACTGGTTCTTATTATTTTTGAATAGTAAAAAGTTGGAAGGAATTATCTCCACCGTTGGTAATATAATCTACATACAAAATGCTGCAAAAAGACTGCCGAATAATATATTTTTTGCTCCTTTCCTTTTTAGTCAGAGAGGAAGTAAATTAAAAGATACCACTATACGAACAGGGAAGACAGCGAAGTATTTCTCAAGTCTACACTCTTTTTGGGCTCTATTTTTGGGACATAGTGGAAGTACGTGTAAAGTTACCACTTTGCGAATAGGGAAGACAAAGAAAAAAGGGAAGTCTTTTCCGTTCGCAAGATAATATCCTTTAACTCACACAGTAAGTAAGTTAAACTTTCAGATTGCATTCAGGTTTTGGTGTTTAACCTAGTTTTCTAATAGCCATTTTCTGCTGACGATCAAATGCATACAGTGATCGTGTTATAGTGCTATTTGTTATTGCTTTTAGTGCTGTTAAGTTTTTAACTTACATTTAAAGCAGCAATAGATGTTGTGATCCACGATCATTTGATTTACTTCTTAACGTAGCTTTTTGAAGTTGACGATCAAATTGATCGATGATCCTTTGATCATCTTCAAAACATGGCATTTAGAAATTGTGATAAAGAAAATACATATATGATGTTTTTCTATCACGTGTCATTGATTGCGTTGTAGACTACTATTTAAACACAATAGTGTGACATCAAATGCTAGACTGAGGTACTTTTAATGACAGCAGAAAAAAGATATAAGTCCATAGCTTT
>NC_051848.1:101708870-101714687 GCF_002237135.1 Teleopsis dalmanni
TTATGCGTTCCGTTATTGCAGTTGCTACTGTTGTTGTCTTTATTATAATAGCTTTTGTTGGTCTTTTAAATACCCACACGAGTACTTGAGCTCTGCTCTTTGCTGCTCTGTTATTTAACTTTGTGCTGTTGATTTCAAGTTGTTATTATTGTAGCTGCTGTTGTTGTTTTCTTTATTTTTAATATTAAAGTTATTTTCTGTAAATTTATTTGCTATTTTCCTTCGCAAGCTAATGCAATATTTTATCTTGCATTATTTTTACATTTTTATTTTTTACACAATTTTGGTATTTTATGTTCTTGTGATATTTGTTTGCTTATTTACATTGTTTTTAAATTTTATTTACAAATTTCTTTACATATTTTTCAATTTTTGTTTTTTGTGCTTTGTTTTGTCTTTATTACTTATTTCCTTCAACTGCATTACTTGGCGAATGTCAACAGCAAACAGAATATTGCACTTATATTTGTTTGTTTATATTGTTGTTGTATTCTTTGTTTTTTTTTCCTTAATTTTTTTTTTGTGTTCCTTTCGGTGTATTATTATTGTTATCGTTAATGCTGTAGTAGTTGGTTCTGTACTTCGCAGAGAAGGTATCAGTTTGTTGTATGCTTTTTGCTCACGGCATAATACATCAACAACGAAAAAGCAATTGGCTAGAAAGCTATTTCTGCTTGTCATTACTGCGCTGTTCTGCGCTCCGCTACGCTCGTTACTGCTAGGTGGAGTAGCAATGAATATTTTTTTTTATCCTCGTACATATTTCCTTAGTTGTTAGTGTTGGTTTTTCAATTGCGTTTCTTCTTGATGCCTTTCTGACATTGTTTTCATGCTGAAATGGTGATAGACTTTACTCATAAACTTTAGCATACAAACAAACACTCACTCGCAAGTTTATATGTGCATGCGTTTGTATGCCAGCCAATATGTATGCATAAATATGTAGCAATTTTTTCTTTGCACTTTTATTTATATTCCTTCACTGTAGTGTACTTGTATGTATGTATAAAGTTTCATCGGCAGGCATAAAGATGTGTGTGTAGTGTTAACTGCATACGTATAAATGTGTGTTATGTTGTATTGCTTACTTATATCGTAAATTTCTTGATTGTTTTTATGCAAATTTATGTATGTTTTATGTTGATTTCTTATCGAGCAATATATACGGTCTCTCTTTTAAGCACTCCGTATCGCTCTAGGGCACATGTTGCATATCCTTAAATTGCTCATTAAGTCTTTATAGATTTCTTTAACTACTTCCTTACAAATTTCATATTTTTATAATACTCTTTTATGGTGAAATAGCTTAGGTCATCGACCAGTAGGAATAAAAGAAAAAATTACTGAATGCTATATAGTTATGAACTATAAATTTAATAAAATATAATCGACATTTTTAACACATACATATACATATTTATTCTAGACAAATAGTTTGTCTTAGCACATCAGTTTAGCAAAAGAGGTTTAAGTATCAGATAAGAATGCAACAGAGCTCCTATATAGTACATACGATCTACAAGACCCTTTATAAAATGTACGAGTTTAACAAAAGATTTGAATATCAGAATAAGAATAAACGAGATCTATAAGAGAAATAATAGAAATTATGATAAAGAATATTGAATATCAGATAATAAAACAACCGAGACCTAGTAGATATACAATAAAATATCAACAAATTTAACAATATAAAAAGCAGATAAAAAACCAGGTCGAGACCATAGAGTACAAATTGACAAGAGATAAGTTTAATCAGATAAAAAAAACGGGCTAGACGCTAAATATAGCATAATTGACTAGGACAAAGTGGATATCGAAAAAAAATATAATCCGTGCCCCTGTTCAAATAAAACAAGTTTATACAAGAGGATTTGGAATATCAAAATAAGAATACAAGCGAGACGCTATATAATTTAAAATGATGCTTGGAAAGTCAAAACAGGGCTAAATATATTAGGGAGTATAAGTATCCGCGAGTCATATATTTTTTTTGGGATGTCTTGACAATTAATTTGTATGTGAGATGTTTAATACTTAGTATGTTAGTAGTGAGATATGAGTAATATTTTTTTTTTCCTAGAACACAGCTTTCGTCATTTTCTTTTGCAAACCAACAACAATTTTTCAAATATTTAACCGAATACATTATTTATTTCTTATATAACACAACAAAATATTTTGATTGCAATATAGATATAGATTGGCACTCTACACACTGACTTTCACTTCTCGGACATTAGTTTCCCACTTAACTAATCTGGCAATCAAACAAAAATGTCTGAACATAGGTATACAAATTTGTTCAGATGAACCCTCCTGTTAACGCCATAGTCTAAACTGGACAAGAAACGTATCGGTCATCTGACTTCATCTGCAGCATCTGCTTTAACTGAAACATTACCTGCTTACATGAAGACATAATATGGGTCTGGGTTTACCGTACGATGACTTTTGTTGGGATTGTGGATTTGTGAATGAAGAGGATTCCATTTCATTTGTCAATGTTTTCTTACCCACCTAATAGAACTGTCATTCTGCAAAAAAAAAATGACGTGGTAGTATGGCCACGTCTAAAATTCAATAGGCATCACCCGATTCTCTTTAAAGTGTAAATGGTATTGAGTGAGTTTCACTTGACCTAAAATTTATGTCTGGTATCACGACAGTCACGGCCCATAGCTTTCTTTACCCTCGTAATTGGGGTTGACCTCTTCAATGGGATAAATATAGTCTTCCATGACACTTTTATTTGACATAGGTCTCTGAAACAATACTGCTAAATCATGACCACGAAATGGATAACGCTTTATATAATATTTAAAATTTGTTTCATATCTTTACCATGCCAGGATATTATAAAATTTAATTTTTAAAGCATTAAAAAGAAACTGTTAAGAGCGTTAGAATTATTAGTTTTAATAAAATTTTATTTCAAAAAATAATTACAATAATATTAATTATTAAAAATAATAATTTTTATTTAACGACAAAACAAACGACAAAATTAAACAAAGTGAATGCAATTAATTTTAAATAAAAAATAATTAACTATAATTTTAATTATTTCCCTATTCCATATAACTTAAAATACTTAAATATTATTCAACCGGAATATATGAATATATAAAAGCATGAACTAGGCAAAACCTTATTTGTATTTAAGTTTTATGTTTCCGTCGTGTATCCGTAAATGCAACTTCATTAAGAGCGTTTCCCTTTCCGTCGGTAGCTTAACCTCTAACCCGAACACACATGCTCGCCTACGAACTACATAAAATTGTTTTGTTTTTGTCCAAAATGACAGTTTCGTCCTTGTGTGCAAAGGCCCGGGCCCTAAAAATGGAGTGGAGTAGTTAATAAAATTGTTAATCTGTTGTTGTTAACATAAAATTGTGTTTGTTTTTCACGCACGGGCAATTTACATTATTTTAATGTCCTCCTTCATGACATATTAAACAAAGTGTTAACATGAAAATAAAAAATAAATTAATTATATTATGTAAATAACAGAAAAAAAAGAAGCCTTTCTGTGGTATGTCGAGAAGGTTGATTAACTATAAATCAAAATAAATCATTCAGTTTAAAATTAAATACATATTAATATTATTTAATTTACTATGATTCGTTTTGCATTTAAAATAAACTATAAATTTTAAGTTTAATTGCAGAAAATACAAATATTCATGCTTAAGTAATATATCAGCTTTTAGCAAGAAAATATATTTAATAATTATCTTTCGACCATCTTATACGATTATCAGAAGCATAAATTATAAGCAATAAAATTATGTTCCTTCTGCAACATAAAAGGCTATCCTATTCATATCAAAAGTAAAAAAGGATATATGAGAAATCAGTGTATATTGCATACATACCTTACACGCTTCGTGTAAATTGTACGCCAGAACACTTTAAAGAAAAAAATGGTTTGTGTCTGCGCTTTTCCACACCGTCATGGTCCACGAAATGAACACAAGTTGAATGTTCGCGGCTTGGTGCTCATTGCTCAGTACTTGCTTTGCATGTCAACAAATTATCTGTCACGCATTATTGTTTAGCTTCTGTGGCTTACGGGGCGTAAGAGTTACAAATCCTTTGGGTGTACATGGTACACATTTTTGGTGTTATCTACATTGTTCGCGATTCGTGTGGCCTATATTTGGAGTACATTAACAATGTGGCATGTATTTGCATTTTTTGTGGTTTTCTGTGTGTGTGTGTATTCGTATGTGTGTTGGTAATTAATTGTTGGTGGTATCGCATTTATCGCATTTAACGATTTCCTTCAAACAAAAAAAAAAAGAAAATTAAAAAAATACAACAAATAGAACTGGAAATTTTCAAAATTTTATAAATTAATTAAATGAAGAGGTTTGGAACAGTAGTGAATTGCAACAACAAACATTTTTATTTAAAATTAATTGAATTTTTGTTTGTTTCGACTATTGCCAAAAACCCATCATCAGTGGTCTAGGAATTATTGCTTACAATAAATTCTTCCTCAATAATTTTTTGAGACTGCAAGTACCATGGCTTGAACTTTACCCAATTTGAAGCTCAGAGTCAGTGTTTATTAGCCAACTGACCCAAAGTCATGTATGACTTGTATGTTCAAACTTATATATTTTGTTGTTGCAATTCACTACTGTGCGAAACCTCTCTATTAAAAATAAAAGTTTCTGTTATGTACAATAGTCACGGGTGTCATAACTGACCTTAAAATCAAATTTTATTGAATTAATTAAAATGACTTTTTTTTAATAAATTATATATTGATAATTTATTAATTTTTTTTATTGGTTAAATAATACATAGATAAAATCCATTATTTTTGGTTAAATAACACATAGATAAACTCCATTGTCACTCTTGCAAATATATATCTTTAGAAGAAGGAGATCTGTACTCCTACAAACAGACAGGTAGATTTTAAAGTTATTTCATCCGTCTATAATACATTATTCGTATACAGATGGCGAAGCTCCGCGTCTCTTCGAACTATATTTATTGCTAGTCGCTTACTAGAACTATTTAATGATCACTTTCCCGACAGCTCGGATAGGAATTTGTATTATACTTCTACAGCGAGTCCAATATGGTGACATAACTTACTCTAAATATAGAACTTCACCCTTAACTGACCCCAATAAAATAAGATAAAAATTTCTAAAGTTAAAAGATAAAGTTTCTAAAATTCGTTTTTCTTTCAAATATTATTTTAAAAAAATAAAAATTTTGATCGAACAACTTATACTTTATCTTATCTTGTCTCTATCTTATACTTCAGTTTATGCTTTATCGTTACTCCAGTTAATCGTGTTCTCTGGCGAATTCAGATCTCCTACGAAAGACACTATAATTTTTATTGTGTCACCGTAGAGTTCACCCTCGCGACAAAAGGCTTAGAATATTTCCGTATTAAGGCATGGTTGTCATGAAAGGCAACTAAAATCAAGTAGACACCATCTGACACTTTTTCAACAGTAATTAATGAGTTTTACTTGTGGCACCCGACCAGTTGTGTAAATCAAGAACCACGGTGGTCAGGGACCACAGTTTCAGCTGTCCTCTCCAATTTATATACTACATCGAAACGTATAGCTTTAAATGATACCAGCGAAGTTCTTTAGAATACCAAAGGAGTATTTTTTATCAATATACTGATACATGTATTAAGAATATTCAGACAGGTAATTACATTAAAAAACATCACATACAGACAAATGTTCGTCCATTAAAAAATCAATCTTCTTCTTTTGCTAAACCTTTTGCTTAACGGTATGTGGCACTCACCTATGTTTTCCTTGTTTTTTT
>NC_051848.1:101714787-101720844 GCF_002237135.1 Teleopsis dalmanni
AACGGATCCTTTTACAAGTACTACTGCAACGGATCCCTCAATTCAGCCTGGCCAAGGTGGTCAAGGTGGTCAAACACAAACAGGCACTCATCTTCCTGGCTCATCAACGGATCCTTTTACAAGTACTACTGCAACGGATCCCTCAATTCAGCCTGGCCAAGGTAGTCAAGGTGGTCAAACACAAACAGGCACTCATCTTCCTGGCTCATCAACGGATCCTTCTACAAGTACTACTGCAACGGATCTCTCAGTTCAGCCTAGTCAAGGTAGTCAAGGTGGTCAAACAGGCACTCAACTTCCTGGCTCATCAACAGATCCTTCTACAAGTACTACTGCAACGGATCCCTCAGTTCAGCCTGGTCAAGGTGGTCAAGGTGGTCAGACACAAACTGGCACTCAACTTCCTGGCTCATCAACGGATCCTTCTATGAGTACCACTGCAACAGATCCCTCAGTTCAACCTGGACACGGTGGACATGGTGGTCAAACACAAACTGGCACTCAACTTCCTGGCTTATCAACGGATCCTTCTACAAGTACTACTGCAACGGATCCTTCAGTTCAGCCTGGACAAGGTAGTCAAGGTGGTCAATCACAAACTAGCTCTCAACTTCCTTGCTCATCAGCGGATCCTTCTACAAGTACTACTGCAACGGATCCCTCAGTTCAGCCTGGTCAAGGTAGTCAAGGTGGTCAATCACAAACTGGCACTCAGCTTCCTGGCTCATCAACGGATCCTTCTACAAGTACTACTGCAACGGATCCCTCAGTTCAGCCTGGACAAGGTGGTCAATCACAAACTGGCACTCAACTTCCTGGCTTATCAACGGATCCATCAACGGCAACAAATCCCTCAGTTCAGCCTGGACAGTGTGGTCAAGGTGGTCAAACACAAACTGGTACTCAACTTCCTGGCTCATCAACAGATCCTCCTACAAGTACTACTGCAACGGATCCCTCAGTACAAGCTAGTCAAGGTGGTCAAGGTGGTCAATCACAAACTGGCACTCAACTTCCTGGCTCATCAACGGATTCTTCTACAAGTACTACAGCAACAGATCCCTCAGTTCAGCCTGGTCAAGGTGGTCAAGGTGGTCAAACACAAACAGGCACTCAACTTCCTGGCTCATCAACAGATCCTTCTACAAGTACTACTGCAACGGATCCCTCAGTTCAGCCTGGTCAAGGTGGTCAAGGTGGTCAAACACAAACTGGCACTCAACTTCCTGGCTCATCAACGGATCCTTCTATGAGTACCACTGCAACAGATCCCTCAGTTCAACCTGGACACGGTGGACATGGTGGTCAAACACAAACTGGCACTCAACTTCCTGGCTTATCAACGGATCCTTCTACAAGTACTACTGCAACGGATCCTTCAGTTCAGCCTGGACAAGGTAGTCAAGGTGGTCAATCACAAACTAGCTCTCAACTTCCTTGCTCATCAGCGGATCCTTCTACAAGTACTACTGCAACGGATCCCTCAGTTCAGCCTGGTCAAGGTAGTCAAGGTGGTCAATCACAAACTGGCACTCAACTTCATGGCTCATCAACAGATCCTTCTACAAATACTACTGCAGCGGATCCCTCAGTACAGGCTAGTCAAGGTGGTCAAGGTGGTCAATCACAAACTGGCACTCAACTTCCTGGCTCGTCATCCGATCCTTCTGTAAGTACTACTGCAACGGATCCCTCAGTTCAGTCTGGACAAGGTAGTCAGGGTGGTCAAACACAAACTGGCACTCAACTTCCTGGCTCGTCAACGGATCCTTCTGTAAGTACTACTGCAACGGATCCCTCAGTTCAGCCTGGTCAAGGTAGTCAAGGTGGTCAATCACAAACTGGCACTCAACTCTTTGGGTCGTCAACGGATTCTTCTACAAGTACTACTGCAACGGATCCCTCAGTTCAGCCTGGACAAGGTGGTCAAGGTGGTCAATCACAAAGTGGCACTCAACTTCCTGGCTTCTCAACGGATTCTTCCACAAGTTCTACTGCAACGGGTTCCTCAGTTCAGCCTGGACAAGGTGGTCAATCACAAACTGGCACTCAACTTCCTGGCTCATCAACTGATCCTTCCACAAGTTCTACTGTAACGGATCCCTCAGTTCAGCCTGGTCAAGGTGGTCAAGGTGGTCAATCACAAACTGACACTCAACCTCCTGTCTCATCAACGGATCCTTCTGCAAGCACTCTTGCAACGGATCCCTCAGTTCAGACTAGTCAAGGAGGTCAAACACAAACTGGCATTCAACTTCCTGGCTCATCAACGGATTCTTCTACAAGTACTACTGCAACGGATTCCTCTGTTCAGACTAGTCAAGGAGGTCAAACACAAACTGGCACTCAACTTCCTGGCTCATCAACGGATTCTTCTACAAGTACTACTGCAACGAGTGCCTCAGTTCAGAATGGTCAAGGTGGTCAATCACAAGCTGGCAGTTATGTTCCCCCCTCACCGGTGCTTACTGATCCGATTTCGAATAGTGAGGAGGATGATGAAAGCCTTGAGTCTGACACCCACACGATCAAACAGAATAACATCGAAACTATGACGCAAAATATATATTGGGATGGCAATATCGGTGTGGACGAAAATAGTTCGGATGAAGAAGCAAAACTTCAAGTGAACCTTTTTAAAGGTAAGTTGCAATACCAAGTAGATGTATTTTATTTTTAATTCGGCTGTATTTTTAATAGCTTATGCTAATCAACAAAAGTCCGTAAAGCTGACAAACTCTATCAATAAAAAATATTCTAAGGAAGGCGGTGATATTAGTTTGTTAAACTCTAAAGGTATGATAACATTAAAAGTAATTTATATAACCTATAATTTGATATTATATATATTGCAGAAATTATTAAAATAAAATTAAATTCTCCAGCTTCAAAAACACAGCAGGGAATTTTGAATAAAAGTGATTTAGATTCGTCTGAGAAATTGGAAAAAATTGAGTCTGAGAATAATCAAAGTTCAACAAGAGAGGAAGAGAATACTGAATCTGAACAAAAAGACTTAGTTGACTCTAAAGAACTGAAGAAACTTATCAAGAAGTATGTCAAACATTTGAAAAATGAAAAGGACTGTGATGATGATGACATATATCCAGATTATCTAGATTGTAAGCGATATTATAGATGTGTGGAAAAGTCAGATGAAATTGAATTCAAGCATATGTATTGCAGTGGTGATACGCTATTCGACAGCAAAACGCTTAAATGTGTTAAAAACGATAAAGCCAAATGCTTTACAAAATACGATTTAATGAAAAAATTCTCGTAACTGAAACAAAAATTAATGTTCTCTTAATTTTTTTTTTCAAATAAAATCGCTTGTAAGAAAGCCAACAAAAATTTAAATATTTCTTTGTAATTGACAGAAAACAAATCATTTCGATTGAAAATTCATAAAATGACTCGTAAATTATAACTTTTATTAAATACAAACCTGTATTTAGACGTCAGTGAAATGAGCTTATAACGTCGGTAAATGAACTGTATGCAAAAAGTTTAAAAAGTTTGCAACACAAACAAACCAGAACAATTTTAGAATAATTTAATCCAAAAAAATAAAAAATATGATTATTTAATCAGTTTAACTTAAGTATTATTCAATTATTAATCGTGCAGTTATTATGCATTCAGGATTAGTAACAACATTAAACAATCCGTTTCAGACCGAATAACGAAGTATTCAAACTATTCGAATAGTAGTCTGTGCGTTGCTTAAATAGTTTGAAAGTAAGTTGTGATTTTTGTATTTTTTTATATGTAAAAGAATATAAAATTTTCTTTTATTGGTGATGTCTTTTGCTATAAATTATACGTAATTTGCAGAATATTTATTTATAACAATTTTTATTTGTAATTATGTACACATTTGTTTAGTTTTCTTGACTCTGCTTATTTTTTATTCCTTTTCTGCCGATATTTAATAAGTGTTCAAGCATGAACACGTATTATTATATTATATTATTATACTCGTATGTTAGTTTATTATTATAAGTCTGTTATCGTTTAAATTCCCAGAGTTATGAACTAAGAAAAAACATCAGAAAACAATACCCTATATTAAAATAGCAAACATTGTAACATTTTTAAATATCTAATTATCCGTATCTAATTATAATTATTATAATTAGAAATATAATTTATTTCTTATGACACAAAAGTACAAACAGAATATGGTTCAGTTGTGTCTATTATCGCAACTAAAATTCAAGACTTTCACATGATCACTGTTGCAATATAGCTTGGAGCTGATCCCTCAAAATAAGACTAGAACTGCTTTACATATTTTTCTACCTATCCTTATCACCTCTGCTATACTAATGAAAGCATTATTCAGCAAAGTTTAACATGATCAAATTTTCAATTCAATTATTGTATACTCATTCAGCATTACAATATCGTTTTCTAATTACATACAAGATCAATTTACATAATACTATATAATGTTACGCTTCCACAGAGTGTGCAGTTTTCATATTTTCCCAATTATAATTCTCATTAATTTCCCAACAACCACATTTAGTAAGTAAATTAATTAATTAAATACTCAAAAATTTAACAAACTGAAGACTACTTTTAGGCTGAGCTCATAATAGCACAACTAAATTGTAATTTAAATTTTACTCGAATTTTATTTTAAACGCAGTTTTTGTTCCGACGACCACAAGAATAAGTAATCCTTTTTGGCGTTTTTCAATTTCAAGATTTTATTCCTCTTCTCATTTAAATTGTCTTTTGTTACTTCCTACCTTCCTCCCCCACCACAATAGCAAAAGAACGTTTTAAAACATTTGATTTAAATATAAATCTGACTATGGTAACCTTCAGACTACCGTGAAAGACCAGCATAAAAGGTGGAAGGAACACTCTGCAAACGTACTAAATTCCGTAAGCCCACGGAAACTACACTGAATAAAGTGTATTACCATTGCCATTAAACATATATTCACCATCAAAAAAAGGAACTGATCGACGTTGTAATGTCGCTAAAGAATATTAAAAGTGCCGGAGCTGACATCATCCCGGCTGAAATAATTAAAGTATATGCTATTTGCAACTGTTTGCAAATAATCTCAGTCCTCTGTTTATTGGAATATGGAGATCGGAAGTTTTTCCCACAGACTGGATGCGTGGCATAATTGTAATGGAACTTTGGCGACTACGTGTCTGACCTACTGCAACTTGAATATAGCGTTCGAACATATGAAAAATTCGAACAAATTAAAGCAATTTTATTGGTGAGTGACTATAATCTGACAAATTGACGATAATGGCAAATAAAATTTGTGGCAGTGAAGTAGTTGAAATGAATAGTGTTATAAGCTCGCGATCATCAAATATTCAAACTTTTGAGAAAAAAATAAACGAACTATCTATGCAAGTATCAACTTTAGCAAGATCAAGATATTAATCACGCTCAAGGAAATTTAATAAACATTTTTAAACACCAAATAAAAGCAATCCATTTTGTTGTTACCATTTTAAATTTGTTAAAAGTGCAAAAAAATGTGAACAATCATGCACCTTTGCGAACAATAAACAGAAAACTGATGGGCTCCTCATCTTTAGTGACGAGTGAGCATTGCCCAGAAATTGGTCGCCTGTTTATTTATTTGTTGTTTTTTATTATATGTAAACAAAATATAGAGTTTAAATTAACAACAATCAGAGGTTTTTAAATTAATATTACAAGTAAGTTTACTAAGATGAGCATATAGATCTGAGCTAGAAATATCCTTGCTGGTTGAAATGCCTCAAAAGGTCATTTGGTTTGAAGCGGCATAAGCGTCTGTGTGTGACATCGTAAAGGAACGCCGGAATGATGCTGTTCAAGTTTTGACTCAGCCTGTCATAATGTGTTTTAGCAGCCTTCTGAATTTCTTGCTTGACAGTAGATATTTCAAGGTCATGATGTAGATCAGTATTTCGTACATACTACCGAGCGCTAACTGCATCCCTGAGTGCTTTGTTTTGGAAACTTTTCATCATATCAATTATATGTTTTTTTGCACAACCCCAAATTTGGACACCATAGTACCATACCGG
>NC_051848.1:101720944-101731677 GCF_002237135.1 Teleopsis dalmanni
CAGACTCAATCCTCGATATATCCAGACTCAAGGAGTTTGCAAACTTTTCCATGGAAAATTCGACTGTTAAAGTTTAATTTTATTAGAGTTGAGTCAGATATATCAACATACTGGTGTCAATAGTTTTTTATTTGTAATTAACAAGATATAATTCTTTTTATACATCCAGACTCAATCCTATTTGTGCGAATATTGGTATTTGTAGTAGAGTATCGACATATAACCTTAAACTGAAAGGTGATGTGATACACTTAGTAGGCAAATGCCCAATTTTTAAAGAACACAGAATGCTGTACTTCAGTAAACCTGCGCTCGATGTTAATGAAACCATACTGATACATGTGGTAAACTTCTCAATTAACACATTACTATACAATGCAATATAAAAATACATATGTCTTTATTGACGCCCTTCTGACAACTGTCATTATCTTCGTTCTAGTGTTGTACAAAGTCCGTTTACTACAACACTGAATGGTCTCAACTGGAGATTGTTAGCGGCTTTTATTAAAAATGCATTAGAATATAGGCAAAATATTATTACCGAAGATAATTAAATGAATTTATTTGAATGTACTATATTTGGTATAATAATTTAATTTTAATATTTATATTGTATTGGGTTTATACGTAATAATATTTATTTAATATTTATAAAAACTAGTTATTAGATTAATCTAAACTTCCGACAGACGGCTAAAATGACATAGCTGTAAGCTTTATATATATAATATAATTGTTAATAATTTTTATATAATGCAACAAATTTAAAATGAAGTAAAAATAAAGCTAATAATACTACTAATACTATAAGATTATCCGTTTCGTGGCACTGACAGCACGAGCTTAGTCACATAAATCAAATAAAACTATCATCCAAGGCATTATATGCTTATTTTAATTTTTGGCGATTAGAATGTTAATCCCTTTTTGTCAGTAGGTGTAGAATATGGCAAATCACTATATAAGACTTTTACCACTGAAACCACTTTTTAAGAATGGATTGTTGCCAAAAACACATGTTCATTCCGATTAATTATTTATATTGATCATTTAAAGACTGATAAGGTGTTGAAGAGTATAGAATGTAACTCGATTTTTTCAAATGTTTTAGACATGAAAGAAGTAACAGCAGAAATAACGCAACCATTATGCTCTCCAGACATGACTCTATGTGACTTTTTTCTTATTTTCAAATTTCAGGAAATATTCCAAAATTAATATTTTTCAAGAATAGATAAGATGAAAACGTAATCACAGAACAAACACACAACCGTATCTAAAAAGCTCCTTTAACTATGCCATAAAGTATATAACATCAAAGAGAGCTACTTTGATGGAAAATAATTGGGGAATTTGAACATTATAGTTCTTTATAACTTCAAATTGTGTATCGTATATTTTTAAAATACTTAATTATAGAATATTGGTTTATATTGAGTAATTATTTTTGTAATAAAATCTTGTTGGTAGCCATATCTCTCTCAACACTAATCCAAATATGTCACTATGTTTTAAAGGTGACGTTTTAGGTTACATTTCTTTCTGAAGCCAGTTGTATCATTCGCTGCCTATATAAAAATAGTTAAATGGATTTGAAAATGAGTGAACAATTTAATAAAATATATATTATAATACTTCACTGCTATAAAAATAAGTTAACTGATGTAAAGTCATACTGAAATTTTTTATTGATTTACGATAAGGATGGTGTGAGCCACGCTCAGGAGTGATTTGCTCGATTTCGTTCCGGACATTTCATTATCAGAGAAATATCTCACTCTTATTGGTTAGTCATTAAAAAGCCGATGAAATTTTGAAAGCTGTAAGGTAAGAACGCAACGCAACATATCAGGAAATAGTGAATGCGGTTAACATAAACCACATTGCAGTTTGAAATTATTTATAAAGACGACCACAAAGAGTACTCTATTATGAGCTTCTTTAAACTTGTGCAAGGGTGAATTCGTTCATTTACTGCAGATTAGTACAAGAATGTATACAATTTTCAACGCACTAAGTGAGAGGTCAAAGGTAACTCCAGTTTGGGTTCCCGGGCATTCTAATATAATTGGTAATGAAAGCACAGACAAGCTTGCTAGACTGCCAGTTACAGTCAGAGATTGATTTATGTTCACTTTTTTAAACAAGCTAATAATGAGTGAGCTCATAATATCTCAACAATCAGGTCAAGGAGTACATAGTCAATCTATTCCTAATGCAGAACCTCTGACGTGATATACAGAAACAAATGAGAAATATCAGAGGTTAATATCTATCTTTACAGGGCACTACAAAATAGGACGGCATGGAACTAGAATCGGCCTACCCTGTGGTATCACCTGCAACGCATGTGTGCAGACTCACGAAGAAGGAACACTAGAACACCTGTTGTGTCTATGTTCAAGCCTAGCCAGAACTAGCCTTAGGGTTTTGGGAGCCCCCTTCTGTAACACTCTCAAAGATATCTTCAGTATTAGCATTGACCAGACTTTCGCCTTTATAAATACTTCTGGCTGGTTCTAGTTCGACATTCTTCTACCCACTATTACGAAGAATTATAAACTCAAAACGGCTTTATTAGTTAATTGAAAGAGATTCGTTGCTCTCTCCACTTCAACACTAACATTTTTTATATCATGCCGTAATTAATTCGGAGACCGTACATAAACTCTCAAACGTTGTACACGTTAGGGTTTCAAAAGCAAATAGTAATAAGTAAATATAATTATTTAACAAATAATAACTATGATTTTGGTTTATTAGTTAATGAAAAAAAAATTAGTAGATAAAACAACACATAAATAAATATAGAAAAAATCAACAGTTAAAAGATATTAATAACAACGAGAACTAATAAAAATTTTAGCATATTTAATTAGAATAAAGTATCCTTGAACTTAAAATGTATAAAGTCTTTAAATAAAATAAATTAACCCTAATCCCATGTTCCTTCTATATGTTAGTTCTAATTAATCTATGAATTTAAAATAAAATAATTTTTAATATATATTTAAAACACTCAGAAAATTTTGTATTTTGAAGGGCAAGAGAATCCCATGCAACTGTTCCTCATTAAAATTCCCTGTAGCTTTTATTCTATATCAACATTATCCATTGCAGTCAGAAAATCTGAAGTTATGCTCAGATGACGCTAAATTTTTGGCATATTACGAAACGCACAAATAACAAAGTTTACGAATATTAACAAATATAACAATTTTACCCCTTGAATGTGCAAATAGAAAAACCCCCGAGAAATTTCATATGTATAAACAGTTTTCACTTTCATAAATTTTAAATGTATGTGTAGGTTGTTTATGCGAAAAACACAAAAAAAAATCCAAAACGAAAAAAAGCAAAAATGCATAAACAAACCTAGCTAGAAGCTGGAAAGCATACAGGCGACTAACCCAGCCAACCAACCAACCACTGAAAAGTAACTGTCTAGAATGCTTTAAGCCAGATGAACACTTCAAACCCTAGAATTATATTTCCGTTTATGGGCGGTATTTATGTTTCTCCTGCAGCAAAATTGAAATTTGTAATCATGCTGAGGCGATATGGACAACGCTTCAAAGGAATGGGTCAGGTGCTTCAGTTATGCAGTCTTGTGCTTATTTTTGTCTCTGCATAAATTGCTACAATTACACTGTCACTTCCATATGCGTTACCACAGTACTTTAGAGCCACAACGTTCTTTGTGTGTATTTGTATCTATGCGAATCGCATAGCAGTTTATCTTTTCGTCTGTATTAATTTTTGTGCTTTTTTAATTTTTTTTTGTTTTTTTTGTTTTTTTGGGAGTGTTTCATACTTCAAATCCATAGATACAGCTACAGTCATAGCCAACTTAATCTCCGGTTGAAGTTTCTTTCGGATTTTTTTTTCACTTCTAATGGGTTTGTCAACTTCGCATTTACTTAAGTAAATGTTTTTTATATCTAAGTTGGTATGTGGTAATATCTGCCACTGTATTTGTTCACGTGCTTGTGTGTATTTTGTTTCTGTATCATTATTTCAAGGGAAGTGATGCCGACATTCAATGTATCTTCATTTTTGGTCATAATTACGAAATGGGGCTCTGTTGCGTTACGCCCTTTAATTAAAATAGTTAACGCCCTTGATATAATGAAGTCAACATATATGATACAATTGTTTTTAAATTGTACAAGTTAAAGGTTTATGTGAATTTAAGAATTTACCATAAAAGAACATGAAAGTATTCCCTTGAATTTTTTATGGGGTTTATTTTGGTTGTTGGTAATGCGGAATAAAGCGAATAAATTATGGATTTCATATGATATCTATCACGATTACTGTTTTGTAGATATTTAAGTCTACTATCGGAAAAATACAAGAAAATGTTTTTAACACAAACTGTAGAAAAATCAAGCACATTCTGTTTAACTATTCAACTATACTTTATACTATCCCATAAGTCTTCATCAACTGCATTTTGCTTAAACAATTTATTCATATATATATCTTATATATATATATATATATAAATAATATATATGAATATATAAAAATATATACGTAGATCTGATGTCAAATATTGCTTAGTCTGATGAAGTGATAAACAATAATCCAGTCAAAGCGTAAAGAGGGGGTTTGAAAATACTTCGAGTTAAAAAAGAGTAAAACTGCTCAAGTGTACTGGCTCAAATATCTTCAACATAAATAATATTTATTTAAGTAATAGGCTATTAAAGCACCCCGATCTAAAAGATCTATTGTACGCCTAAAGGCCCAACTAAGACAATTTTAGACTATTTATAAATCTTGTTATTGCTGTGGGCTTAATTTTACCTATTTGACTTGGGACTAATATGCCGCTTCCAAGGGAATCGAGTCTACGTCTTGCCACTGCTGGGCAGTTGCATAGAACATGTTCTGATGTTTCTTTCTCCTTATGACAGAGTCGACAGGAGTCACGTAGGATATGACAGTCAATAAAATACGTAAAATATATATATCTAACAGATATATAGTTAATGTTAAATATACCTGAATATATGCTGAAGCTTATTGTAATTACGAAATTTATAGCTACATAAAAATTATTAGAATATTTAAATAGCGAATCTGGTAAATGTAACATATATATCCCAATTTATTCAAAAAAAAATATTACTTTTTAATATTATCTTATGTTATTACAGGTGTATTACAGGGGAGAGCTTTTATTTTGCTGCAGTTTAAATACATTTGTGAAGGTTTTGCATTTGAGAATATGTGTTTTTTGACTTGTATAAAAGCTAGATCCCTAAAATTTAGAAAAACTTCTAATTTCAAATTCAAGTGGTTTTCGTACAATGAACTCTAACAGTAAAATCAACCAACAAGTCTAATAAAGTTAAATGCTCTCAACTCAAAATCATTTAAAAACTTAATATAATTTGTAGAGCAGTTATAATATAAAATTAACCAATTTCAACGATTCTTCCTGCTTCAGGAAAACAAATGGTTGTGTACCACTCAGAATTGACCGTTCTACATTGCTCAAGTATTACAGTTGCGATATGACCGATCATTCTGAAAAAACATGCGACTATTTGCTTGCATTTACTTCATCTGTAGACAACATTGGGTTCTGCTCACTTTGAAAGATCCAAGCAGTAGATTGTTCAATCCATGATTTATCATCTGTCACGATGTCGTAAAAATGTTTTGAGCTGTTTCGGCCGTATTTTTTCCTTACACCAATCAGCACGTGCCTCCTCTTAAGAGTTTGTTCAATAATGAAGACTCAAACCAAAACCAATCTTTCTGACCACTAAATGTATATATAAAATTGAATGAATGGTCCTACTAATGCACAATAATGTCTTTACCTCCCGGTATGTAACGTGCTGATCCATCTCAATCATTTTTCGCACTGCATCAATATTTTCTGTCACAACAGCCATTTTTGAATGACTTTCAGGAAACTCGTCCACCATTTCATAAATATAGTATATTTTATGTCTTTTATTTAAAATCTGTGTACAACTTTAGTACGTTATTTTACTGGCTGTAGTTTTTATTTCTGGACTCTTTTGTGATAACGAAGGATCAATCATAATCATTTCTTTCCACTTAACTTTATAATCTAAGATTGAATTAAATTTCATAAATAGAACTGAATAAATAAACTGAAGGTATTTTCGCTGGAAAGACTATTTAAGCATTTCTGCCACACCAACGTCACATATTAGTTCCAAATATCCTTTTGTAAATAATATCCTATAATTATCTAATATTCATCAAAATCGGTCATAAAGTTTTCAGGTCTTTAAAATTGAATATGATCTTTTTTTCAATGTTTCCCTAAAAAATTATAATAAATAATTTTGTGCCATATATGCAACAAAGCAATAGAAATAAACGCTTGCAAGAGTTTTGCTGTAAATGTTTTAAAAAATTAATAAATATTATGCCGTGCATTTATGGTGTTTCAATTCAGAACTGTTTGTTTTGTTTAAATAAGAATTAAAAAAATATGTTGGAGAGTTTATTGCGAAACTCAAAGAGCAACTAAAAGTGCTGATACAGTACAGGAAACATAAGACAAGAAAACTGCGCTTAAAAAGTTTTCCCAACAACTTTACTTTATTGGCATGAACATCAAAGCAAATATTGGAATAACTTTTCCCTTCGCTATCTGGTCAGAAGATCTGTATCTACAAAGCGCACATTTTTTCACTACCAATACATTTTTTACATATAACGGGTAAAAATAACAAAAGACTAACAGGTAAACTTTAATATATTTTACAAAAGTTTGCATTGTTGTTTTGTTTGACTAAAAATAAAATAATAAAATGTATGGAGAGAATATACAAAGTCAGTTGGAATGAGTATCTGCACTTAGAGCGCACTTATTTAATTTATTTTATGGCAAAAGTTTTACTTAGGTCATCACTTTCGTAAAGTAGAGAAAATTAATTTTCTCAAAAGCTGTACGAGAATTTCAGTTGTAATTACAAAACAAACTTTAGTCTAAGCACCTATTAAAAATTTAGTATCTTTTAATGATACGAGCGGTAGAATGCTGCTTTAACATTGCTTGCATATTTGTTGTAATGTCATTTGCCAAAGGCTTTTGCAAATTATTCGAACTCGAATTATATAGCTTAAGTTTGAAATTTACAAATTTCAAATCAGCATAACTAATAACATTTAAGCTGATGCTCGCTCTACTAATTCCTAAATAGAATCTTATTGGCAGGTTTAAATTATACATGAAGGCTTACAATCATATAAGCATATGTGAACTACAGCAATCTTAATCATTTTCTTAATAACTTAGTTTAAGACCACCGCAAGGAGAGTCAAATGCTCTACTTAGTTATAATTGAATGGAAATATCTGCTGATATAATGCGATTCATTGAGCAATGTGCTGTAAATCAAAAGAATGCTTTGCATATAATTCTATTGAAAATAATATATGATTTCAACATATACGCAGGTATTTAGTATACAAAAGTGATTTTGCTTATATTATGATTTAATTAATGCTTAACGGAATCTAAGTTTAAAAAACTTAATTAAATTAAGTTCTAAGTTTTACATTCAATAATTATTTCTTTCTTAAATAAAAGTTAAACAAATACAATAATATTAGATAATATTAGATGTTTAGATAATATTAGATGTTTTAGATATTGTTATTATTGAGCTTTAAAAAAATTTTTTTAAATAATTTAAATATTTTATGATATTTACGCTGTAAATCCCGAAGGCTTTATTAAAATCCTGCCACATTTGAAGCGTAGGTAGACATTTCACACATCTGATCCAACACCGTACTGGACTTTTGTTGTTCAAACTTGAAATTTTATTAAGATTTTATCTCATTATTAATAGAACATGTCATGTTTCATAAAAATAATCATTGAAATTAAATTAAGTATTATAGTTGTTATAGCCAGTACTGTCTTACAACGACAACAACAGCGTGAGCACAAGCTACCGGAAACACACAATGCAAGAATGGCAGAACAGGTGGAGTAACGAAACTAGTGGTAGATGGACTGCAAGACTCATCCCCGATTTAGCGGTCTGGACGTAACTCCTCTCTGGGCACGGATACTTCGGCAAGTACCTGTGTCGGATGAACATTCGAGAACAACAGAGTTGCATTTACGGCGACGCAGAAGTCGATGATGCAGAACACACATTCTTCGAGTACAATAAATGGTCAACCGAAAGAGCCAGCCTAGAAGCACATATTGGTGGCATGTGGACCCCGGAAAACGTAGTACTCTTACTACTGGCAAGTGAGAGCAAATGGTCCGTGGTGGAGAGGCACGTGGAGACAGTACTTCGTGCAAGAAAGAGGCGCTTGGACAATCAGAATGTGCATGACCTAAAGCAATACTTAGTGGTGATTCCGGGTCATGTACTTCATCCTGGAAAGGGGAGTTTTTTAGCATGTCAGCCATTAGTGCGAACCGTGCACTACCCACAGAAAGACGTTTCTGCGGGTGTGTATAAACATTTTTTGTTCCCCAGCCTCGAAAAAAAAAAAAACTGTCTTTGAAGAAATATCATTTTATGAATAGTTCTAACGTTTTGAGTTTTCGATTTGTAAACTATCGGAGACAATATCACCGACAAAGCAAAAAGAATATAATTAATTTGTTTTTATAAAGAGTAGTAGTTAATTAAATCTTTTAATTATAAAATCCAGCGCTACGAACCTAATCATCAATTTTATAATAATATCATTCAATTCTGTATAAACTTTACGTCACATACCTATAGAGACTTCTGACCTAAAGAAATGAATTAAGCAGAAAAATCTGCAACAATAGCCAGACAATAAGGATATATATATAATCAATTTATCAACTGATGATGAGAGTTTCTTTGAAGGGTCTGATTTTTAAAGTTATAAAATTTATTAAAAACATGGTAATGTTCATCGAAATGACTAATAAAAATTCACCTGTACTGCACTATTTATTTGGAAAGATTTTCAATTAAGTTTCAAAATTGGTTAAGTTCATTTGTTGGCAATGATTGTACGAATATTGGCTACTAATCTATAGTTTATGTGTGTGAACCAATAACTTTTAATATCCTTATAGAAAATAATCTGATAAGCTGTGATCACAAGAACAGAAAAGTTGACTTAGAAAACCCTTACGTACAATTGTGCGTTATATGGCATGTTGTGTTAATTTTTTTAAACGAAAGCTTTTGTTAATTAAAGCCATTTAGTTTAAGAACAAATTAGTCTGCATTGATCGTACCGTACTCCGTGTCGCATTTCTGAAATAGTAAGCGTGGTAGCTGTGCTTGAAACAGTATTCTTACTTTATTGAAACTGTAAACACAGCGACTATATTTTTATTTGAAAATATTTTATTGTATTGTGTTTATTTCCCTAAGCAGGAAACTAGAAACTTACCATTTCCTTTCTAACTAAAATTTTTCAAATTTTGTATTGTCAATATATACACATTGAAATCAAGCTTGCTGTGATGAATGAGAATGTCGACGGTTACAATAGATAAGGAAATAATTTCATTAGACCTTAGATATACCTATATCTAATTTTTGTATATGTTACGACATTTCAATAATGATTTCTGGTTATTCTGAAAAACTAAACCTACTAAACACAAGTTTTTTGGTTGACACTCCGATCAAGCTAAAATAAACCTCATCACTTACAAGATTTTGTTCTGAACAATACGATGAACATGATGCACAAGCTGAATTTTATAAAATCATAAGATAATGTCACAAAATTTTCTATACAAATTTCGACTGCAGTATACGACAGCAAATCGATCGATTTGCATATTCCTCAGCCCTCTGCTCTGCAGTAAATACAAACACATAGGACTATACGTTTTCTTTTCAGATGCATATTGGCAATTAGAATGTGCGTATTGGGCACACGATCATAGTTGCTTAAATTACTTATTCTGGTATATGGTTAGTCAACTTTCCAATAATCCTATCTACACGGTATGGTACTTGAACTGAGTCACGAACGTGACTGAACTGAACATGATGATTATATGTGCAAATGGCTAACAACTGTTAAAACGGACATTGACAAAAAAAACATACTTTTACAAGTAATTGAATTATAATTAATACGCCGAAAATTATTTGTTAATAATATTGTTGCTAGTAATAAATATATGACTACTAGTGTTATTGCTTGAATAAAAACTTGAAAATTTAGTAATGTATTTAATAATGTAATGTAATTAAATATTTATGAAAAGTAAAGAAAAGAAATTTAATTAAAATTAAATTAAAGAATAGAAAAGAAAGTAGTGCTGCGAAAATTTTTAAGTATAAAAGAATTTTTTTTAGTATGTCTCATATCACCGCATATCTATCATAAGCATCAATTAAAGACGTCTATTGGTTTATTTCTAATTAAGCCTCTACACTAAACAACATTGTTTTTGCTGTACATTTGAAAATGATTGTTTGTTTGTAAATGATTTTTGCAGTTGCTTCTTATTGTCTTATATTCCTCAACTTAACCAAATTTTAACTCAATTCAATCTAAATATTGCTCAATAAAAAATTGAGAATACAACAATACAATTAAAATAGAATTAAGAAAAATTTCTATAGTCAATATCTATAGAAATATTTTCAATATAAAAATTTTACTGTATTGAATCATGCAAATTTAATTAACTATAGAGAGCAAATCAATGCAAACAAAATCCTAAAGTCTCTGACACCAATCAGTAAAAATATAAAACC
>NC_051848.1:101731777-101740728 GCF_002237135.1 Teleopsis dalmanni
GTTATGTTTCTTGCGTAGTATTTGCTTTTATTATATATTTTTATTGTTGTATTTTATGATTTTATGATTTTATGCTTTTTTTAAGTATTTTATGTACGGATTTTATGGTTTATACGGATTTTATGGATTTATTACTTTCGTTATCGACAGTGTAAGTAACATCTAGATTATCGACGCTGTCGGTAATGATTGCTGAAACAGTAAAAGGAATTTTTATTTTATTCATAATTAACATATCGGTGCAGATTTTTTTTTAACAGTGTGAAGTATAAGAATTATAGCTGTAATGAAAATAGTGTTTGTGATCTGTTAGTTTAACATGTGTTGTTAGTAAATTGGAGCATTCGCAAGAAGTTTTTATAAATAATAAATTTAATCCAGAGAACTTTTTTTCAAGTTCACGCACCAAAATAATTTGTATCTTTTGGAAAGTTTTTTGTTGTGGAATTGGTACATAAATTATAACAGCCTACAACAACAAAATAACAATATTAATGAAACTATGTTTAAAAAATGTGCATACCTTTTTAGTACCGAATTCAATTTCAAGGGCTCGAGTTATGTGCAAATCTCTCAAATAAGGTTTTAAGTCTACAACAACAAAATAACAATATTAATGAAACTATGTTTAAAAAATGTGCATCCAATTTGGCACAAATACATTTGCCTACGATCTCTGCTGGAAACACTAAATCTTCTAAAATAAAATACACAGCAGTTAAACTACGCGAACGGATTATTGCACCGTCTTGTTTTTACGCTTGGTAGTTACTCGTTCACTATCTAATTCTTTACGGTGCTGATATAAGTCTTCCTCTTCAAGTGGTCCTTGCAAACCCTTATGAAATATTTTTCTCATCCACCAGAAACTCCATCTCGAAAATATATTAGCGGTTGAGTAGGGATTCTTTGCGCGTTCAATTTTTCTTCTAGTCCGATTGATGTTAAATCGTGAATAACAGTAAATAGCAATACAAAAAACCAAAAATGTAGTAATAAAACAAAACTTCAAGAAATGAAGATAACCGACACGAGCACCACTCAAAACAGAAAATAAAACAAAATTTTCAAATAATTATTATTATTTTATTTTCAAATAATTCCTTATGCAAATCATGCAAATTTGTTATATTATTCTGTTTAATGAATTATTATTATTTAGACATATTGAATTAAGAGAATGTTTTTATTTAATTTGTATGTTTCGTATTTTTTTTCATAGTAATGAAAAATTTTTATTGTGATCAGAATAAAAAAAACACTAAACAAAAACTAATGTTATACAAAATAGATAATAAAAAAAATAATTACTAAAGCTTTTACGCACGTGTGCAAATGTAAACAAAAGAAACTTTTTATAGATGTTAATGATTGGGTTTAATAAAACTAAAAACTTTTTTTAAATGTAATATGCTCTTTAAACATTCTGCACATATATAAGTATTTTGAGAAATGTGACAACATTGCATTTATGATGAAATCCATCAAATTATGTTTGTGTATGTTTATGAGAGAACAAATAGTAGAATGAATAAAAATTAAGCAAGAAAATATATTTTCTACAGTATAAGATAAATACATACGTAAAAACACACATATATATGATACATATGCATACAGAGAAAAATCACGGAAAAGTAAATAAAGTTTCGGAAAGTAAATTTATAGAAGACAAAAAAAAACAAAAAAAAAACATTTAAAAATATTAGCTACAAAAAAAATAAATTTAAAAGCGACGACAAAAAATTAAATTATATTTAATAATCAAAACTAAGTTTTGTTTTATATTACGCGTAACTTATCTAAAAGTTGCAGAAAGTAATTTGGCTCCAGCCAGCAGCTTCAGCAAAAATTCACTCAAGTTGAGACGAAGAAGACGTAATAGCGCTGACGATTTACGAAGAAGACAACAAAAGCGAGGAACAGTTAAAACCTCATAAAAAAACAATATGAAAAACCGACAATATATAATCGAACGTACGAACGAAAGACAAGACGTCAAACTTTCTTTAGCTATTTTACTTGAGTTTATTTCTTTTAAATATTTTTTGCATTTACTTATTTATTAAATTTTTTTTAAATTCTGTTTTTAATAAACTTCGGAAAGTTAAAAATTTACCGAAACGTCTTGTTAAACACTTTAACGACGACGACGACGACGACGACGACATGGAATCAACCAGGCAAAATTTGTAGCAGATGTTTACTTGTTTCTCCTTTACTTGCTTTTATTTTTTATATTTTTTGCTTTTTCTTAATACAACAATATTATTTTTCATATGTTTTTGGCTTTATGCCTTTAAACAAATTTCACAAATTGTATGGTCACTTTTTTGTCTCACTGGCACATATGCGCAAGAATATGTACATACATGCAGCAGAAGCATGTATGAGAAAATAAAAAAAAAATTGCTGTTTAACTTGCATTCTCACATTCGAAAAATATATAAATGAAAATTTTAATATTAATTTTTATTTATTAATAAACAAATTAAACTTGTATATTTATACTCCAAATATTACTTTTAATGTTCGAATGTTATAGAAACAAACTTTAATTGTATGAATTTTGTTATTTTCTGTACGTTTCTAGCAGTTTTATACACTGAACATACCGAAAAAAGAGTTTGTCAGCTGCAAGTTTTATTAGCGGCAAATTGCTATATATAATAAAATCACAAAATTTTAATTTTATTTTGGAATATAAAAACAATAATTATTGTTAAATAAACTCAAATTTATTTATGTTTTAACTATTTATTTTTAAATATTCACACACAATTTTCAATTTTCGCTGAAAATTTTTCCGTACACTACAGATCGCGACCGTATTGTTCAAACGCTGTAAACGTAATAAAACTGAAACACTGAGAAGTCGTGTATATAAATCAGTTTGTGTGGATTGTATTAGCAGACTTGTATGCAATACAATCCACAATGCTCTTCTCACCAATTGTTTAGTATAGTAACTGTATGATTTATATGCGTTCTTTCTCTTTCGAATAACAAATAAAATGTTATGCAGAAGTTTTACAGTTTATAAAACTGCACAATGAATGTGGATTGTGGAAATGCACTTTAATTGATATATTTTTCGGCTTATTAGTTTTTTTAAATATTTAAATTTTATATAACATGTATAAATATAAATTATTTAAATTATTTAAATTATTTAAATTATTTAAATTATTTAAATAATTTTTTTTAAATTTTTTTACAATTTTATGAATTAAATCATTTTTAATTGCAGTTTATTAATATACGTAAATAGTAAAACCCGCAAAGCAGGAAAATGAATTTTTACTTAATAAAATTCAATTAACTCAAAAATATATTATATATTAATTATATATCAGCAAAACTAATGTAATAATTTAATAAAATTAAAAATTATAGCAATTTACATAGAAAATAACTTTCATATATAGAAAATAATTATTTTAAAGACATTTTTGACACTGATTTAAATGAATTTCTAGAGTATTCCGATGAATTTCGTCGAAATAAAAATTAAATGAACTCATAAAAGAATTTTTTAGCCGGTAAATTTGTGTAATTATTTACTATTATTAATTTATTAAGAAAAAAAAAATCTTTTTTTCTGCAAACTTAATCCTTAAATTAATTCGCAAATAATTTTATTATAAAAAAAGAATTAAATGAACCACTAAAAAGGTTTGATTCATGCATCAAATATATATGTATGTACTTTAGATAAAGTTTTTAAAGTCATTCTAAAATCAATTTTTTTTTTTTTTTGCTAAGGAAGCTATGTAAATATATAATAATATTTTATAGTATATCTAGATATCGTATAGGCTAATGTGCTTCTGATGTCGCAATTTTTGGCTGCACGTTCAAAAATTTTGTTTTACATGCAGTTCATTTACATGTACATGCGTACATTTTTAAATGCATTGGATTTCAATAATTTACTGCAGGCTTTTAATTAACAAAGCATATAAGTTTTGATTTATTTTGTTTGAGGTAGCTCTGAAATTAACAAATAATAATTTAAGATTCAAAATAGTAATTCTTTGAGGAAATTGGCTACTTCTGCTAACAGAAAGGGAAGATAAAAAGAAAATTTGCAAACATCGCTTGCACAACAATTTTTGTTGAATGTTTTATATTTTTATTGTTTGCTTTATATGTTTATTGTTAATTTTATAATTGTATTGTTTGTTTATTATGTATTTTAATTGTATATTTAAAATTTTTATTGTAATTTTTATTTTTTTTGAATGTTTTATATGTTTATTGGTTGTTTTATATATTTATTGTGTATTTTATAATTCTATTGTTTGTTTATTGAGTGTTTTGTTTTTTAATTGTAATTTTAATATTTTTATTTTTTTGTTATGTTTCTTGCGTAGTAGTTGCTTTTATTATATATTTTTATTGTTGTATTTTATGATTTTATGATTTTATGATTTTATGCTTTTTTTAAGTATTTTATGTACGGATTTTATGGTTTATACGGATTTTATGGATTTATTACTTTCGTTATCGACAGTGTAAGTAACATCTAGATTATCGACGCTGTCGGTAATGATTGCTGAAACAGTAAAAGGAATTTTTATTTTATTCATAATTAACATATCGGTGCAGATTTTTTTTTAACAGTGTGAAGTATAAGAATTATAGCTGTAATGAAAATAGTGTTTGTGATCTGTTAGTTTAACATGTGTTGTTAGTAAATTGGAGCATTCGCAAGAAGTTTTTATAAATAATAAATTTAATCCAGAGAACTTTTTTTCAAGTTCACGCACCAAAATAATTTGTATCTTTTGGAAAGTTTTTTGTTGTGGAATTGGTACATAAATTATAACAGCCTACAACAACAAAATAACAATATTAATGAAACTATGTTTAAAAAATGTGCATACCTTTTTAGTACCGAATTCAATTTCAAGGGCTCGAGTTATGTGCAAATCTCTCAAATAAGGTTTTAAGTCTACAACAACAAAATAACAATATTAATGAAACTATGTTTAAAAAATGTGCATCCAATTTGGCACAAATACATTTGCCTACGATCTCTGCTGGAAACACTAAATCTTCTAAAATAAAATACACAGCAGTTAAACTACGCGAACGGATTATTGCACCGTCTTGTTTTTACGAAAACTTTGTAGTTACTCGTTCACTATCTAAGTCTTTACGGTGCTGATATAAGTCTTCCTCTTCAAGTGGTCCTTGCAAACCCTTATGAAATATTTTTCTCATCCACCAGAAACTCCATCTCGAAAATATATTAGCGGTTGAGTAGGGATTCTTTAGGCGTTCAATTTTTCTTCTAGTCCGATTCATGTTAAATTTATTTATTTACAGTTACGTTTGGTTATGATAAACCAAAAATGTAGTAATAAATTCGAAGTTCAAGAAATGAAGATAACCGACACGAGCACCACTCAATATGGTAAATGCAACAAAAAATTAAACTAAAATTATTTTCAAATAATTCCTTATCCTTATGCAAATGATGCAAAA
Source organism: Teleopsis dalmanni (assembly GCF_002237135.1). Taxonomy (NCBI): domain Eukaryota; kingdom Metazoa; phylum Arthropoda; class Insecta; order Diptera; family Diopsidae; genus Teleopsis; species Teleopsis dalmanni. The sequence goes on from NC_051848.1 coordinate 101,737,271, forward strand.
TTGTTATATTATTCTGTTTAATGAATTATTATTATTTAGACATATTGAATTAAGAGAATGTTTTTATTTAATTTGTATGTTTCGTATTTTTTTTCATAGTAATGAAAAATTTTTATTGTGATCAGAATAAAAAAAACACTAAACAAAAACTAATGTTATAGAAAATAGATAATAAAAAAAATAATTACTAAAGCTTTTACGCACGTGTGCAAATGTAAACAAAAGAAACTTTTAATAGATGTTAATGATTGGGTTTAATAAAACTAAAAACTTTTTTTAAATGTAATATACTCTTTAAACATTCTGCACATATTTAAGTATTTTGAGAAATGTGACAACATTGCATTTATGATGAAATCCATCAAATTATGTTTGTGTATGTTTATGAGAGAACAAATAGTAGAATGAATAAAAATTAAGCAAGAAAATATATTTTCTACAGTATAAGATAAATGCATACGTAGAAACACACATATATATGATACATATGCATACAGAGAAAAATCACGGAAAAGTAAATAAAGTTTCGGAAAGTAAATTTATAGAAGACAAAAAAAAAAAAAAAAAAAAAAACAAAAAAAAAAACAAAAAAAAAAAAAACAAAAAGGGAAAAAAAAACAAAAAAAAAACAAAAAAAACAAAAAGAAAAAAAAACAAAAAAACAATAATCAAAAAAAAAAAGCAAAAAAAAAAAAACAAAAAAAAAAAAGAACATTTAAAAAATATTAGCTACAAGAAAAAATATAAATTTAAAGAAGCGACGAACAGAAAAAATTAAAATTATATTAATTCAGAACTAAGTTTTGTGTTTTATATTGACCGCGTACCTTAAATCAAAGTTCAGAAAGTGAAATGTGGCTTCCAGCCAGCAGCTTCAAGCAAAAAATTTCGACGTCCAAGGTTTTGAGACCAGAAGACGTAATACTGGAGCGATGAAACGTATTTACGAAGAAGACAACAAACGCGAGCCACAGTTAGAAAACCACTAGATAAAAAAAACACAGTATGAAACAAGCGCGACAATGATATTAATCGAGACTAGCAAACGAAAGACGCAAGACGGTCAAGACTTTTTTTAGGCGTATTTACTTGAGCTTTATTCGTTTTTAACAGTGATTTTGTTGCATTTACTTATTTAAGTTAAATTGTTTTTTGAAATTCTGGTTTTTAATAAAACTGTAGGAAAGTTAGAAGTTTGACCCGAAATCGTCTTGTTTAATAAACACTTTAACGACGACGACGACGACGACATGGAATCAACCAGGCAAAATTTGTAGCAGATGTTTACTTGCTTCTCCTTTACTTGCTTCTCCTTTACTTGCTTTTATTTTTTATATTTTTTGCTTTTTCTTAATACAACAATATTATTTTTCATATGTTTTTGGCTTTATGCCTTTAAACAAATTTCACAAATTGTATGGTCACTTTTTTGTCTCACTGGCACATATGCGCAAGAATATGTACATACATGCAGCAGAAGCATGTATGAGAAAATAAAAAAAAAAATTGCTGTTTAACTTGCATTCTCACATTCGAAAAATATATAAATGAAAATTTTAATATTAATTTTTATTTATTAATAAACAAATTAAACTTGTATATTTATACTCCAAATATTACTTTTAATGTTCGAATGTTATAGAAACAAACTTTAATTGTATGAATTTTGTTATTTTCTGTACGTTTCTAGCAGTTTTATACACTGAACATACCGAAAAAAGAGTTTGTCAGCTGCAAGTTTTATTAGCGGCAAATTGCTATATATAATAAAATCACAAAATTTTAATTTTATTTTGGAATATAAAAACAATAATTATTGTTAAATAAAATCAAATTTATTTATGTTTTAACTATTTATTTTTAAATATTCACACACAATTTTCAATTTTCGCTGAAAATTTTTCCGTACACTACAGATCGCGACCGTATTGTTCAAACGCTGTAAACGTAATAAAACTGAAACACTGAGAAGTCGTGTATATAAATCAGTTTGTGTGGATTGTATTAGCAGACTTGTATGCAATACAATCCACAATGCTCTTCTCACCAATTGTTTAGTATAGTAACTGTATGATTTATATGCGTTCTTTCTCTTTCGAATAACAAATAAAATGTTATGCAGAAGTTTTACAGTTTATAAAACTGCACAATGAATGTGGATTGTGGAAATGCACTTTAATTGATATATTTTTCGGCTTATTAGTTTTTTTAAATATTTAAATTTTATATAACATGTATAAATATAAATTATTTAAATTATTTAAATTATTTAAATTATTTAAATAATTTTTTTACAATTTTATGAATTAAATCATTTTTAATTGCAGTTTATTAATATACGTAAATAGTAAAACCCGCAAAGCAGGAAAATGAATTTTTACTTAATAAAATTCAATTAACTCAAAAATATATTATATATTAATTATATATCAGCAAAACTAATGTAATAATTTAATAAAATTAAAAATTATAGCAATTTACATAGAAAATAACTTTCATATATAGAAAATAATTATTTTAAAGACATTTTTGACACTGATTTAAATGAATTTCTAGAGTATTCCGATGAATTTCGTCGAAATAAAAATTAAATGAACTCATAAAAGAATTTTTTAGCCGGTAAATTTGTGTAATTATTTACTATTATTAATTTATTAAGAAAAAAAAAATCTTTTTTTCTGCAAACTTAATCCTTAAATTAATTCGCAAATAATTTTATTATAAAAAAAGAATTCAATGAACCACTAAAAAAGGTTTGATTCATGCATCAAATATATATGTATGTACTTTAGATAAAGTTTTTAAAGTCATTCTAAAATCAATTTTTTTTTTTTGCTAAGGAAGCTATGTAAATATATAATAATATTTTATAGTATATCTAGATATCGTATAGGCTAATGTGCTTCTGATGTCGCAATTTTTGGCTGCACGTTCAAAAATTTTGTTTTACATGCAGTTCATTTACATGTACATGCGTACATTTTTAAATGCATTGGATTTCAATAATTTACTGCAGGCTTTTAGTTAACAAAGCATATAAGTTTTGATTTATTTTGTTTGAGGTAGCTCTGAAATTAACAAATAATAATTTAAGATTCAAAATAGTAATTCTTTGAGGAAATTGGCTACTTCTGCTAACAGAAAGGGAAGATAAAAAGAAAATTTGCAAACATCGCTTGCACAACAAATTAAACAAACTAACAAACACACCATATGTGTGTAGTGTGTAGTGCACGGCCTCAAAAACAAATAACTTGACTTCCAAGACGGTGTGGCCGCCTAAAATATTTATGTTCTATTCTGTGCAAACCAAACAACAGCAAAAACGAAAATCGAAAAACTATATAAAAAAGTTGTTAAATAGAGAAAGAAGGAATAACAGAAACTGAACCGTTTGCTTGCAGTGAGAGAGCAGAGCAAGTGATTTTTGATCAAATTCACATACGAATAAGAGTAAA
>NC_051848.1:101740828-101748442 GCF_002237135.1 Teleopsis dalmanni
TACAATTACATACGTTCTTATTATTTATCAAAATCAAAATCTAATACAAGGTGATACTCGTTTAAAATGCTATTCAAGAATATTATAGGAAACTGAAATTAAGAAACTGAAATAATTCGAAAAAGAATAATTTTCTTTCATAAAAATTTCTTGTAGGTATTCTAAAAATACCTACAAGACGATTTGCATTAACTATAGTGAAATCAACCTATAATTGTCACTTAGAGAGTCTTTTGAAGCGTACACAGTCCAACTCATTGATAACATCCTACCAATGCAGCTTTAATATTTTGTCAATCCCTACTTATACTGCAACGAGTTTTAATAACATATCGAAACCAACCATCATTTTGTCAGTTTTAAAGCATCTCTCAATAGCGTTATAATGTATCACCAAAATATCTGAACTTAGCATCCCAACAAAGTTAAAACACCTTTGAAGAATTACGTTAAATTCTACCCACAGCGATAACTTAAGCAATGGTCTCCTCAATAACATTTCCTCGCTTATTGTTGCCTTTGCTAATATCGAAAAAGAAATCTGAGAAAGTGTGCTTAACAATGAATACAGGCAAATCGAAGTATATAGAATCTTTGGTCTTCTACGAGTTAGCGATGATTACCGCTCCTATGAAGATATGTAAATGTAAGTCGGTCGCATGCGAAGCTGATTCCTGGCAACTGCACTTTCGAAGCTATCAAGACTTTCATCCATGTTTACACTACCTTTCATGGGTTTCGTCATTTAAAACTATGATATCAGCATCGAGATTAGAAATTATTACTTATAATTAATTATTCATAGAATCTTTTGTCATTCATGAGTTGGTGACGAGTACTACAAGTTTTAATATGGCATTAATGGATGCGAATTAGCATGGAGTTAGTTTTTTCTAATCCAGAAAAAGTTTCTGAAATGTCTTTAAATGACTTTAAATCATATTTGTAATTGCTTTTTACTTCTTGTATCTGACTATGCCAACAGATTAATTTAAACTAGCTGAAGAAAGTTAGCCTTCTTAATTCAAGAAGAAAATCATTGGTGCTGTTGGTCAAAATTATTGCCCAACAATCTGACTGACTTACAAATAAATATGTGCTTTTATTATTCTATAGATATACGTTAACGGTCCTAAACATTAGAATATTCTTTTTATATCCAAAATTGGAAAGATAAGCACTCACATAAAATGCCGTAATGGTGCGTAGTTAAATAAATAATATCCTCGATACTTTATTTGGAATGAAATAACGTTATACTTCTGCATAATGTGTATATAAAATCAAATGGTTATTAAGCATAATTGTTGTTTGTGTAAAATAAATGAAAACTATTAAATAAAACCTAGAAAAATATTTTGTTCATTCATTAATGAACGAATGAATGAACAAAATCTTTGTTTGCAGAAAACAGAAAATTAATCATTTTGTAATTTACCTCAGGGGCAACATTTGAATGACTTTGAAGTTGCAGTCGTGTTTTCACTACATCTAAAGGCTGCATTAAACTAATTTCACAGAATCCTGCAGAACCACCTGAAAGAGATTGTAACACAACATTTTTGAAAAAAGGGACTGGGGGAGGACCTCCTCCGGCTTTGTCCGTCATATTGGCAATTTATGTAGATCTCTTTTTTCCACCTACAGGTTATTCAAGTTCCTAATGATTTGAAATCTTTTATTTTTGAGGTTCTTCTGATCCCGGTTGCAAAATATTCTTTGGCTTTTTGCTTGATTTAGTTAGTGCTCCATAGGTCGGTTAGGCCCCATAAAATTTTGTATCCAAAAAATGATTTTGATAAATTTTGTGCCAAAACTAACTGCGCATTTTGAAAATGAACAATTTTACCTACAGAAAATTGTTCATTGTGTTAAGCCAAAGTAAAAAAATTATAAATGTAAAATTCTGTTTTAAAAAAAATATAATAAAAAATATATATTATTTAACATATATTTTAAACGTCAAACTTAATTATCTTAGATCATTTTCAAAAATATTTAAACTTCGACTTTGTTGAAAATCAAATATTCTTCATGCAAAACTGTTGAAAATTGATTTACTAAGACAGCGGCCTCTCTCTACGAAAACAGTCGCTAACGCCTATTGTGTGTTAAGCTTACAAGAAAATCATATCTAAGATTTCATGTTCTGAAAGATCTTAGCCCTCTCTAAGGGCTGCCTACAAATTATTTTCCAACCATCAGTTGATAAATATATATATCTTCCATACACTTTGCGTAAGCCTGTGCAGATAAGGCTTTTAGTTCCTTCAGCGAATTCTCTTTTACCGATTCAAGCGACTCAAAACGCTTACCACACAGGAGCAATTTGAGTTTCGGGAACAGGAAAAAGTCGCACGGCGCCAGATCTGGCAAATGTGGTGTCTGAGCGATGACAGTGGTGCCGTGTTTGGTAAAAAAATCGCGTACAACAAGAGCCGTGTGCGATGTAGCATTGTCGTGATGACGAATCCAATTGTTGGCTTTCCACAAATCTGGTCTTTTCTTACGGATGGACTCACGCAAATGCCGCATAACGCCGAGGTAATATTCTTTATTGATGGTATGACCCTCTGGCAAAAATTCGTAATGAACAACACCGCGGTAGTCGAAAAAAAACAGTGAGCATAATTTTAATTTTCGAGCGACTTTTCTGGGTTTTGGCTCATTTTCGAAGCGACATTCGCTCGATTGTTGACTGGTTTCGACGTCATACTCATAAACCCATATCTCATCACCTGTTATGATAAGTTTCATGAATGTAGTGTCGTTTTTATGCTCATAAATCATTTCTTCACACACGTTCTTTCGGGATTTTTTTTGCAAAAAATCGAGGTGTTTCGGTGCAATTCGAGCTGCAACGCGTCTCATGCCCAATATATCATGTAGAATGTGGTGAACGGATCCATTTGAGATGTTTAAGTCACGAGCAATCACCCTTTTAGTCATACGACGATCTTCCAGCACAATTTTCTTGATTTTTGTATTTGATGTTGATGTTGATGGACGTCCAAAACGAGGCAAATCTTCGATCACTTCACGACCCTCTTTGAATGATTAATACCATTCGTATGCCTGTGTTCGAGACATAGAAGAGTCCCTGTAAGCTTTCTGCACCATTTTCAATGCTTCAACACACTTCACGACCCTCTTTGAATGATTAATACCACTCGTATGCCTGTGTTCGAGACATAGAAGAGTCCCTGTAAGCTTTCTGCACCATTTTCAATGCTTCAACACATGAAATTTTGTTGAAAACACAAAATTTCAAACAAACTCGTTGTTCAACTAAATTTTCCATAGTAAAAATCGCTAAACGCACTTGAGGTAGTCTCACATTAACAGCTGCTGTAAACAAACTAATTGACAGATGGCGCTCAAACTTGTACCATATGTTTTTTGAAAAAGGTCTATTACTTATTACTTATCTATTACTATTACTTAGTAGTTAACAAACAACAAAATCCGGGTACTTTTTGAGCAGAATGTAGAATAAAATATATAGCATAAATAAGTGAAGACTTTAATTCTATATGAAGTTGCTATTGTAGCTTATCCATATCGTATATTTATATATCAATTTTAAGTAATAAATTAGTTTATAATATAATGCTTCTGATAAGAAATATTAAATAATATGATCATGAAATTGAGACTAACAACTAATGTAATTTGAAACATTTGCAACATATGAAACAAAATTATAGATATAGATTCGATTTGAAGAATCCACAATTGGTATAATACCTAGTGTTTGCTTAGCATCAACCAACTATTAAATACTTAATATTTCTACTTGTTCAAGCCAATATTGATTATAATTAAATAATTAGTATAGTTTATATCATAAAACATCCATATCCATGGTTTTACTTCTGGAACATATATACCCGTGTTTATAAGTTTATTTCAATAAAAAATTGTTTTTATCATAAAATTATAAAATCTTTATTACAATATTAACAAATTATTTAAAAAATTAAATGCATTTCTTTTGTAAAAATTCATAAGCATACTCAAATACTAATAACATAATTGCACCACCTGGACCCAATCTCATAACTTTCGGTACCAAACCTTTGTACAATGCACGGAATCCTTCTTCTCTGTAAACTGTAGCAATAGAACCGAATGTTGATTTGTATTTTATTATACCCGGTTGTGGTTGTGGACCTTGTATACGTGATTTTGCAACATCGAAAGGTATATTTACAAAGCAGGCCAGAGTGCCAGATGTGAAGCCAATAAGTACTTTACGGAAGAACTCTTTTGTATTATCTTCATAAGCAGGTACAATATTTTTGACACTGTGATAAAAACCGAAATAAACCATATTAAAAACACCATTACGACCCATAGTTGCTGTAACGCCTTTATTTAAACCACGAAAACCAAGACCGTCCTGTTGAACGATTCTTTTTGTAACTGCCCAAGTGCCAAGAGTTTCTTTCATCTTTGTACGATCTGCTTGTTGTGCCACTTTAACAACCTCAAATGGATTGACGGCAATAGCTTCAACCAAACCTGCTGTCAAGCCCGCAAGAGAAAATGTCTATAAAATGATATTAAATTATGTTTAAAATAAAAAAATTCAATTGCTAACCAATGGAGTTGGTGCAGGAGCTCCAAATAAAAACAATGGTTTCGTTTGTTCAAAACAAACGAATTTAATGGCACGTTTTGGTGTTTCAGCTATCACTGGTGGAAGAATGCCTTTCCAAAACGAAAATAATCCTTCATTGCGATACATTTTCGCAAAACAGTCAAACACACCTTTATAATGATTCTGTAAATAAAAAATGATATATAATTTTAACAATTGAAATTTACTATATTATATTAACATATGTCTATATATATAAAGATATATTATTATGTATTATATATACTATAGATAATCTTTATAAAATGTTCAAAAAGATTTTATTTGCTGTTTTTTCATAAATATAGAAATTGTATTTAGATATTTAATTTAATAACTATAGTATAGATCAGGGCTCTCCAAAGCACGGCCCACGGGCCTCATGCTGCCTGCGGCTAACATTTGTGCGGCCTGCGACTAATATTTGTGCAGCCTGCGACTTATATTTGTGCGGCCCTCGATATATTTCTAATCTACCACAATTAGACAAATTTTTATTTATTGTGTTTTAGTAACATTACATTCCTTTATTTTTATGCTATCCCAAATAAATTAATTAAAATGTTTTAAATAATTTATTATAGTTAACGTTAGTTTACTCAATTGACAAAGGGTTTAGTATATATTTTTTTGTAAAACTTAGTTAAAAAAACTCGTATCCAGTGCCATAGGTCATTATATTAAAAATAAAATATTTTTCGTATGGCAACAACTAATATTATTAATACCGATATTGATAAAATTCATATAATAAAAAGATAAATTAATAAAGAATTAATAAAACTAAATTTATTATGAACCTATGTTCCAAACTATTCAGTGATTTGTATTGACCCGTAATTTTATCTAGTTTGGAAAGCCCAGATATAGACAAATATACACTTAGATGACTCTTTCGAATTTAATTTTTTGATTGCTTAGTTTTACAGCAACAAAGCTTTGCATCTGTCTAAGTGTGTACAAAAGCCAAAGTCTTAGAATTGGATTTTGAAAGCCTTTAAACTAAATTATTCTTTAGGTCTACATTTAGATTATTCTATAGTTCGTTGTTACTTTATAGAATTTCATAGTCGAATGCCTTAATTTAGCCTAAACTGATCATTTGTACAGATACTGTTTAGATCTTCCCATTTAGGTTGGATTGGCTAGTAGTCTGTCAACAAGAACAAATTTCTAGTCAAAATCTAAGGAAACCACATTGTTGTGAATGTTCTCGGAAATTCAATTAACATATTAAGAATTAAACTGTATGTACTCAAACAGTGCCAGTAATGAAATGGGCTTAACTAATTAGTGAGGGAGTCTGTTCATAGTGCCACTAATCATAAAATAAAATCAGCCTGTCTTCTTTTAATGTTTTCAGTATGAAATTTTGTATATCATACAGCTATGTCATAATTATTATTATGGGAATAATATGAAACCATTTAACAATATAAAAGAAGTTTGCAAAATCATGGCAAGAACTTAAGTTAGTTACGATAACCCGAATAAAATGAACACTTTTTACTATGTCCACATGCTTCAGTAAGAAAAACAGAAACTGACAATTCAATTGCTACTACTGATTTTGACATCTTTTCAGCCTTGTAGTAGTAATCTAGTAAACAAAAATCACACTCTACAAGTTTCTAATCATACCTATTCTGCTGCATAGTACAAAAGCTTGAACAATTACCAACAGTGATGAGAATGCTTTAGGAGCATTCGAGAGAAGAATATTTCGAAAGTTCTATGGTCCTTTACGCGTTGGCAACGAGTATCGAATAGAGCTGTATGAGCTACTCCGACTTTGCTGGCTTGGTCATGTCGTGCGAGTGGAAGAACGTACTCCGCCTAAAAAGGTGTTTCATTCTGTACAAGTAGGTGAAAAATGCGGTAGAGAACGTCCGCATCTCCGGTGGAAAGACCAGGTGACCAATAATTTGGGGGCGCTCGGTGTTATAACATAACTACTAAAAACTGATTAATTCATTTTAATTAATAAATTGTCTTATAAATATGAATCGTAAAAAATTCAATTTATATTCAGTTAAGATACGTTAAATCCGAGATCCATTTATTTTTATACTACCACTACAAAAATATGATTACACTATTTTTAGCAAAATCTTATTAGCGTTTTTTAGATGAATTGAAATATTTACATATTTTAATCAATTTATTCAAGTATCTGTCACATCTTAATAATTATAGTACTCGATTTGAATACATCATTAATACCAATTCGCTTTATTATAACTTCTAGTAATTACTTATAATGTAAATATTTTGCATAAATATTATAATAAATGTTTTAAATAATCTTGAATAAATTACGAAAAATTGTGAACTGAATTTGGATAACATTCAATAGATATTTATTTTTGGTTTCATGTCCAGTTAATTACAAATGTTAAAATTTAATTAAATTATAACCAGTTTTTTTAATTTAACTTTCAATTATTAATTAAAAAATTTGCAATGTACAAATATCTTAATTATGTGGTTTGTGTTCTCATTTTAAAGATTTCAATTTCAGTTTTTTTTATTTCCCCTGAAATTTTATTTTTACAAATTAAATACCTATATTCATTGAATCACTCGTTTTTCTGTTCATATGATATTGATAAAAAGTGTTCAGGTTTGTTGAAAAATAATAATAGACCTTTAAAATACTAAAAGCAGAATGTTCTTACGTGAAGTATTTAATAAAAAAGTGAATAAAAAGTAAGTAGAGAATAATATTAGATGTACCGGACTCTCTATTGAATCTTCAATTAATTGTATTGAATATTTTATTATATTTATGTGTGTATATATCCACATAATATTCGTTCAATTCGGTTTTTCAACTATATTTAACGAAAACATAAAATATCTCTATCATAAACTTATTTGTAAAAATAAGCTTCCAAACAACGAGCAATACGCAAGGACAGCAAATCTATATATTATATACCTATATAAAAATAATGTCTCTACAAACAGAA
>NC_051848.1:101748542-101761127 GCF_002237135.1 Teleopsis dalmanni
TGACGAAAGGCTTGCAGGCACATAAACCGCTAGCCAAGTAAGTAAATAATTTTTATTTATTGCTACAGTGGTTAAAAGGCACATCTACCAATAACCAAATTTTGATTTTGAAGTAAAGACGATTGTTTTCGCTCTCAAGTTTTATTATCAATATTGTTACCTTATATAGTATAGAATTACTTACTATGCATAATAATATTTACAATTATTGATGACTAAAATAATAATTTAAATTTCACATATTGCTGCATAGGCATAAATACAATATGTAAAGCTATTGAACTTATAAACATAAACAATGTATTTAATATTTACAATATTTATTTGCTGCATAAGTGTAACTACAAGCGAGCTAAAATATGTTAGGTTTGTTAAACTTAACATTCTGCCCGGCTTGAATTACGTTATTCAAGAATGAATCTATGAGCAATGATTGATTTGATTTGCCATGCGTTATGTGTTTTTTTTTTTTTTTTAAAATCAACAGACAAAATTTTAAAATAATTACAACATTTTGTGGATATATTAATACACATATAATTTTTAAACAATAAATAGTTATACAATATTATATAAACTTAAAAATATAAAATTTAGAGTTTATAGCATCATGAGAATTTGAGAAGCTATGTAATTGTTTCAGGCTCCAAAGTAAATCTTGTTCGTGGCATCGCGTTTGGTGTGAGAGGTTGTGTTGGCTGATTGACTTCTGGACGCTTTACTTGCTTTACTTTCCATATCATCCATATGATGGCTCCAACGACAAGAATTAGGGTTGTGGAATTAATTGCGTAGTGGTGCATGCTGTCCGTCTGTAGTTTGTGTGGTAATTCAGCGAATTTTTCATCTTTCAGAGTATTGTGAAGTAGCTTTAACTGTTTAAGTTCATTGCTGAGATTCAATGAACTTCCTTTAAAATTTGACCATAATTCTGAGTTATTAATGACAGGTATCTCACCAAATGCAATGTAAGATTCATACATGGTGTCGGTAAGCGTTTGATGTGTCTGAATTGTAGACGTTTGGTGTTTGAGTACACAGTCGTCTTGTAATTTCAGAAGTGTTGCACCTTGTAGTTCTAAATGAGTCGTGATGCCCTTACAGACGGCCGTAACTGTTGTATTGTTTTTTGACCCGAATATCCATTGGTTCGCATGATACAGGCGACTCCAAATAATGTTCGATTTTGTTTCCTGCACATTACACGTATTGTCAGATATGTTTTTTAATAGGTTAAATTCGCAAGCGTAAGCCTGTGAGCCGATGTTATATTTTGATTGTTTATCCGAACAGAGTAGTTTGTTTTCTGGTTGCTTGAAAGTCATACACTCCTTATACTGTTCACGAGTTAAGGCAAAATATTGGTCTCTATGCGGCGTGGCAGCTAAAAATGAAGCTTCTGGAACTATTGTCATCATTGTATTGTTGACTGTTGCAGGAATTGGGACGAGATTGAATAAATCGAAATCCTCATGATCGGTTAATGGCAGTTGTAAGACAACTATCAAATGATCTTGTGTGATTCCACTTTGTGAAGATATCAACGTGTATAAATGAATAACGTCCTCTTGATTAAATGGAAGACGAAGTGAATGAGGTAAATGGGCCTTGATCTTCATGATTTGGTCTTGAAGTTGTTGTGGAGACATCAAAAGAGAATTAATTCTGCCATGCTGAGTATCAGTTAAGACATCAAATATAGCAGCTTCAATTTTTATTAATGTGTGTGCCATCCATGTAAGTTGGGTTACCAGTGATGTATAGATCTCTAGGTGGTTAATACGTTTAGTATTATTATTAGTGTAATCTACTATTTTGTTTGTCTCATCTTGTAGTTGATTCATTTTAACTGCAATGGCTTCTGTAGTTTTGCTGAATATATTTAGCGTTGAGTCCATGACTGTAGTCTGATTTTTGATCATTTTTGATAGTACATCTTCATTATTGTTGATTTGAGTTAGAGTTTTAGAAATCGTTTCAGCATATTCTGAATCTAAAACACCAAATAATTTGTTAGCAATATTTCCAACTATATTGATGGCTCCTCTGGCTGATCGGTGTCTCGTCATAACCTTCGTTTCAGTTCGTAATTCTATGTTAGTATTATTGAATTGACGGACGAGCTCATAACAGCTTTCTTGTTGCTGTAACAATGGGCACAATTGCTGAAGTGCTGCTGTGCCATTTTGAAACCTTTCGATCTCCTTTCGAATAGGCGCGAACTTAAAGTAAGTGATAATTTTCCATCTTCCAATGATTTGATTTACGGTGCCAATTCCTTCAAAATATATTCCGGGTTTGTTTGGAAATGATATTTCTTCAATGGGTTTCGAAAGTATTAATGGCATCATCAATATTGTCACAAGTATGGTCATCATTAAAGATGTGCCATCATATATCTTTCGACGCTTTGGCAACGCTTCACTAGGTTCATTCGTTCGTCTTGTTTGTGTGACAGTAGAATTTCGTTTTGTTGGATTTTGATTAATGCTGCCTTCAGTGGGTAGGGGGGCCAATGATCGTAATGGTCGTTTAAAAATCCCATTGGCTGTTTTTATGTCAGCTACACGGACCAAACCATCTTCTCCTTCATACACCTGTTGCACCCTGCCAAGAGGCCATTTGTACATGGGTAGATTATCATCTTTAATAATGACTAAATCACCTTGGCATAGATTTGCCTTTTGTTGTTTCCATTTGTACCTTGATTGGAGTTCATTGAGATATTCCTTTGACCATCTTCTCCAGAATTCTTGTTTGAGTTCAGAAACTATACGCCATCGTGATGATAAACTCATTCGGCTCTCCTTTTGATAGGGATCCACATTAGTGGTAGGTGGTTCGCCTATGAGAAAGTGTCCTGGTGTAAGCGCTGTTAAATCATTTGGATCGGATGACATTTTTGTTATTGGCCTTGAATTTAACATGGCTTCTATTTCAGTTATGACTGTTGTCAATTCTTCATAAGTCAATGAAGCGTTGAAAATTCCTTTAATCATTAAATGTTTAGCTGACTTGACGGCAGCTTCCCAGAGTCCTTCAAAATGAGGAGCTCTTGGTGGAATGAATTTGAAGTCAATTCCCTTGTTACTACTGGTCTTAATGATCTTTTCTTTACCATTTTCTGAATAAATGGTAGACTGGTCACTCACCACTTCTAGGTGAACAGTCTTAATCGCGAAACAGCAAAATACTGCTAAATATGCCTTTGTTGGCTTTTTTCCTCTAATTTTATAATGAATCCATATCGGACCACAGTAATCAACTCCTGTGGTAAAAAATGGTTTAGTCAGAGTAACTCGGTCAGTCGGTAAGTTGCCCATGAGTTGGTCCATCAGTTTTGGTTTTGCCTTTGAACAGATGACACAGCTGTGAACAATGTTTCGCGCCATAATCTTTCCTTTAATCGGCCAGAAGTTTTGTCTCATTATGCTTAGCAATAATTGTGGAGCACAATGGGAATTTTCTTCATGTTTCATTTTGAACATCAATTTCACTATTGAGTGATTGTAAGGAATTACCATTGGGTGTTTAGCATCATATGGCAATGTTGATGCTTCAAGCCTTCCTCCAACACGAAGTACACCTTGTTCGTCAATGAACGGTGCTAAAGTATTTAGTTGACTCGAACTAAGGACTGCTTTACATTGTTTTAAATCAGAGATTTCCTTTACAAATTCTGAGCCCTGAATAGTTTTAATTATGAAGACTAATGCATCTCGTAATTCCTTCGGAGAAAGTGTTCTTGTTGGTGATTTTGTGCGATGAAATACACGGCGAACATAAGCAATTGTTCTTTGGAGATATCTGAATGAGTTTCGATGATCAATTTGATTTATCATGTGATCAGAACCAGTCGTTTGAATGATAATGTTAACTGTATGTCCTTGTCGTCTTTCGATATCAGTTGAGATGTTAAATGCCTTTGGGTTTGGCTGTTGCCAAAATTCGTTGCTTCCATGAAGAAAGAGTGGACCAAAAAACCATATATGTGAATAATTGAACATTTTAACCTTTATTCCTCTGGAAATGATGTCAGCAGGATTATCCTTTGACGCCACATGATGCCATTGATCAGCATGTGACATCTCTTGAATTTTGCTAATACGATTTGCTACGAATGTGTGCAATGAGGCAGATGAAGATATTATCCATGACAAAACAATTTTGGAATCGGACCAAAAGTAGGTTGGCACGTTTTGATACTTTAAATCTTGTTTAACTCTTTCTGCTAATTCGACTCCCAGCAATGCTGCGCAGAGTTCTAGTCGTGGAAGTGTCTGTTTCTTTAATGGTGCTATTCTAGATTTGGCGCACAATAGTCTCGATGTTATTGTCTTATCATTATATATTGCTCGCACGTACATAGCTGCTCCATATGCCTTCTCTGATGCATCCGTAAACACGTGTAATTGAATCGAACAGGGAACCGTTGAATTAAAAATATGTCTGGGTACTTTCACAGTATTTAATGTTTGTAAGTCATTTCTAAAACGCTTCCATTCTAGCTGAGCCTGAGGTAACAGTTCAGCATCCCAGGAATAGTTTTGTTGCCACAATTCCTGCATGAATATTTTAGCTGTTACAGTAATGGGGCCAAAAATTCCCAAAGGATCAAAAATTCGAGCTAAGTCCGATGCCACAATCCGCTTCGTGATAGGTTGTTCTGATGACATCTCTGCCTTACAGCAAAATTCGACTGATTTCGGGAGCCAAATAATGCCTAATGTTTTTGTTGGCTTTATGGCTGAGTCATCTAAATCAAGGTTGATTTCTTGGTCTTCTATCGGAATGTTTTGTAGGAGTCGTGTATTATTTGAGCACCATTTTCTCAGTTTAAATCCTGATTTACTGAGCAGTTTCATAAGTTGTTGTTGAGTGTCTAAGGCGGTAATGATGCTGTTAGTTCCGCTTAAACAGTCATCTACATAAAAATCATTAAGTAATGCAGGTGCTCCAAGCGGATAGTTGGTCATATTATGTTTCGCAAGGTGTTGAAGACATTTTGTTGCAAGATAAGGGGCTGACTTCGTTCCATACCTATAATTTTAATACTTTTTACATATGTTATTACTATATTCTCTGAAAACTTTAATTACTTTTTTTTATTTTATTTTATTGTATTTTTTATTTTTATTTTTATTCTTTAAATTAGCTTTAAGATACTGCAATAAAAAGGGTTGTCCCTTAATGCATTTAAATAAATAAATAAATAAATAAAAATAAATAAATATGTAACCGTTTTCAGTCGGTAATATTGTATACTATCATCAGCACTTTTTCTCCAGATTATCAGCTGCTGTGCTGTATCTTCATCATGTACTTGAATTTGCCGGTACATTTTCTCAATATCAGCCGTAAATACAAACCGGTGTATTCTAAAACGCAAGAGTATTGAAAAAAGATCACTTTGCACTGTTGGACCTTTGTGCAAAATATCGTTTAGTGCTAAACCGGTTGATGTTTTTGCTGATGCATCAAAGACAACTCTCAATTTGGTTGTAGTGCTGTCAGGTTTCAAGACACAATGATGAGGAATGAAATATTGTGCTCCTTTGACATCTTTCGGGCAAACTTTTTCCATGTGACCTAATGACTCATAGTCATCCATGAACTTTATGTACTCCTTGTATAAATTTGGGTCCCTTTGTAACTTCCTTTCCAGAGAACAAAATCGATTGAATGCTATCTCACGCGATCTACCAAGTGTTGTGGGATCATCGCGGAAGGGTAAGCGTACAATGAAACGACCATCGTGATTTGTCTTTACATGATTTGTAAAGTGATTTTCACACCATTTCTCAGATAAAGTCAAAACCCTTTCTGCAGTCTCAATGTTATCTAACTTCCAAAATCGTTCTATCATTTCTGACATTTCACCAACTTCTCCTGTAGTAATAGCGCATGTTGGTTTAATATCTGTTGTAGTTTTAGTCTTACCAACCACCAACCAACCTAGAACCGAATTTTGTAACAGTGGCGAATTCTTTCCTATTATCAATTGTTCTGGTTGAAGTAGAGTATGATAGAATTCAGCACCAATCAGCATGTCAATTCTTCCAGATCTGTTAAAGCTGGGGTCTGCTAATTCTACATTCTGTGGGATCTGCCAATCCGAGATATCTAGGTCTCGTGACGGTTGTGCTGATATTATTTGTGGCAATACAAATGCCTCAAGTCTCGTCCTGAAGCTTCCATTAGTAGCCTGCAGTTCAACATTTACGCGAGATTTTGAGTTCCCGAATTGACGGCCAATACCTTCGATCGATAGATTTGAATTTGTGGTAATTAAAGATAACTTGTTGATTACTCTTTGGGTTACTAGGTTCACTTGAGAACCTGAGTCGAGTATGGCACGAACATCACACGTTCGTCCATTGTTTGCAATAATGCGCACCTTTGCAGTGGCTAGCAGAACGTAATTACGAGTACCCTTTGCATTAGTTGTTGCTGTTATGGATGGCGATTCATTAGCGTTGATCAATGTTGTGGTTGACTTTGTGTTTGCTGCTGGTGCCCTTGAAGGTTTAGGTGACTGTTGCTCTAACTGAAGCAAAGTGTTATGCTTCTTGGCATATTTTTTACATGATCCAGCTTCACAAACCTTTGCTTTATGATCGGATTTGAAACAATTCACACATAGTTTTTGTCGTTGAATCCAATTTAATCGTTCAGGAGGAGTCATTTCAATGAATTTTTTGCAATAGTAGATCGGATGTTTATCTGTATTACTAACTTTACATAGATCTGAACAAACCATAGTTACGGCTATATTTTGTTGGGTTTATATACTGCATTTTCTCGTAGACCTATAGCCTCAAGTGACTGAAATTTCAATTCTAAAAATTCTAAGAATTGTTTTATTGTGGGCATCTCCCTTGGGTTAGTAAGAGTTTGTTTAAAACTGCAATGTGTATTTTTATCCAACTTTTTTAGTAGTATGTGAACTAAAATTGGATCCCAAGTTGATGTTTCAATATTTAAATTATGAAGTTCACATAGACTTTCCTTGTTGTGTCATGCATATTTTTAATGGCTTGGACTGTTGGATGGTTATATAAAGAGTTTTGAGCTGTCAAACGTTGCAAAACTGCTGATACTAGAACTCTTTTATTTTCATATCTAATTTGTAGTAATTGCCATGCCGTCTCATAATTTGCATCTGATATTTGCAAATGCTTGATGAGTGCTTCAGCTTCGCCTTGAATATTGGTTTTCAAATACCAGAGTTTCTGTGAGTCTGATATTCTTTGATTGTGTATCAGTTGTGCAAACAGATCACTGAATTGTCGCCAACTCAAATAATCTCCACTGAACTTTGGAAGAGATATTGTTGGCAAAGTAGCCGATGGTTGATAAGTTGACCTAATTGATGTCTCAATCTTGGTCGACTTACTAGTCCATTCCACCATTGTATCTTGCACCAACTGTTCCAGTGCTAGATAATGATTGCAATCAGGAGGGTTGTCTTGCCGTTCCTGAATAGTAAAATTTAAACCTTCAGCCTGATCCCATAACTTGGTAAGCGTAGCTAATTTTACTGCAAAATATTGTGGTACCTGTTGCTGGTTATCTTGTCTCACATTGTGGATGAGACGATTGATTGATTTACACACTGCATTTCGTCTGTTGACTAATGCCTGAATAATTTCATTCTCTTGACCACCAGTAGGTAATACTATTTCAGGAGCTTCAACATCATTATTTATCTGAAGGTCCAACCCCTTTATTGTTGATGGTTGAGCCTTAATGGGTAATGCTTCCAGCTCTTGAGTTATTCTGGTGATATATTTGTTACCCAAATTTATGATTACCATGCCGTAATCTTGTGTGAAATATTCCGATGTTCTTGCTAGTACATCGGCTTGTTGTAGTTGCTCATCATTAGCCTTGAAGTCAGCTAATAACTGTTCTAAAGTTGTTTTACGATCTTCGAGATATTGACGTGTTTTCCTGCTGGGTGAGTCCTTCTTGAAGTTGCGAATGATTCTGTCGATCTCTGAACCAATTGAATCCTGCTGGTCAGTTAAAGTGGATATTGATTTTGGATCCATGGTTATTGTATTTCCGTTGAAAAAAGTTGTTTTTAATGAAGGTTTTTTGTAAACGCTGCTGGCTCACACTGAGTTGCTCTTGCCAATCCCGTCGGGGTCACCAATGTATACCACGTAATCTGAGGTGGTGTCAAATACTGTATTTTCTTACTTCGTTACACTGACTATTAGGCACATAAACCAATAATCAGGTATTTATGACGAAAGGCTTGCAGGCACATAAACCGCTAGCCAAGTAAGTAAATAATTTTTATTTATTGCTACAGTGGTTAAAAGGCACATCTACCAATAACCAAATTTTGTTTTTGAAGGAAAGACGATTGTTTTCGCTCTCAAGTTTTATTATCAATATTGTTACCTTATATAGTATAGAATTACTTACTAAGCATAATAATATTTACAATTATTGATGACTAAAATAATAATTTAAATTTCACATATTGCTGCATAAGCATAAATACAATATGTGAAGCTATTGAACTTATAAACGTAAACAATGTATTTAATATTTACAATATTTATTTGCTGCATAAGTGTAACTACAAGCGAGCTAAAATATGTTAGGTTTGTTAAACTTAACATTCTGCCCGGCTTGAATTACGTTATTCAAGAATGAATCTATGAGCAATGATTGATTTGATTTGCAATGCGTTATGTGTTTTTTTTTAAAAATCAACAGACAAAATTTTAAAATAATTACAACATTTTGTGGATATATAAATACACATATAATTTTTAAACAATAAATAGTTATACAATATTATATAAACTTAAAAATATAAAATTTAGAGTTTATAGCATCATGAGAATTTGAGAAGCTATGTAATTGTTTCAGGCTCCAAAGTAAATCTTGTTCGTGGCATCGCGTTTGGTGTGAGAGTTTGTGTTGGCTGATTGACTTCTGGACGCTTTACTTGCTTTATTTTCCATATCATCCATATGATGGCTCCAACGACAAGAATTAGGGTTGTGGAATTAATTGCGTAGTGGTGCATGCTGTCCGTCTGTAGTTTGTGTGGTAATTCAGCGAATTTTTCATCTTTCAGAGTATTGTGAAGTAGCTTTAACTGTTTAAGTTCATTGCTGAGATTCAATGAACTTCCTTTAAAATTTGACCATAATTCTGAGTTATTAATGACAGGTATCTCACCAAATGCAATGTAAGATTCATACATGGTGTCGGTAAGCGTTTGATGTGTCTGAATTGTAGACGTTTGGTGTTTGAGTACACAGTCGTCTTGTAATTTCAGAAGTGTTGCACCTTGTAGTTCTAAATGAGTCGTGATGCCCTTACAGACGGCCGTAACTGTTGTATTGTTTTTTGACCCGAATATCCATTGGTTCGCATGATACAGGGGACTCCAAATAATGTTCGATTTTGTTTCCTGCACATTACACGTATTGTCAGATATGTTTTTTAATAGGTTAAATTCGCAAGCGTAAGCCTGTGAGCCGATGTTATATTTTGATTGTTTATCCGAACAGAGTAGTTTGTTTTCTGGTTGCTTGAAAGTCATACACTCCTTATACTGTTCACGAGTTAAGGCAAAATATTGGTCTCTATGCGGCGTGGCAGCTAAAAATGAAGCTTCTGGAACTATTGTCATCATTGTATTGTTGACTGTTGCAGGAATTGGGACGAGATTGAATAAATCGAAATCCTCATGATCGGTTAATGGCAGTTGTAAGACAACTATCAAATGATCTTGTGTGATTCCACTTTGTGAAGATATCAACGTGTATAAATGAATAACGTCCTCTTGATTAAATGGAAGACGAAGTGAATGAGGTAAATGGCCCTTGATCTTCATGATTTGGTCTTGAAGTTGTTGTGGAGACATCAAAAGAGAATTAATTCTGCCATGCTGAGTATCAGTTAAGACATCAAATATCGCAGCTTCAATTTTTATTAATGTGTGTGCCATCCATGTAAGTTGGGTTACCAGTGATGTATAGATCTCTAGGTGGTTAATACGTTTAGTATTATTATTAGTGTAATCTACTATTTTGTTTGTCTCATCTTGTAGTTGATTCATTTTAACTGCAATGGCTTCTGTAGTTTTGCTGAATATATTTAGCGTTGAGTCCATGACTGTAGTCTGATTTTTGATCATTTTTGATAGTACATCTTCATTATTGTTGATTTGAGTTAGAGTTTTAGAAATCGTTTCAGCATATTCTGAATCTAAAACACCAAATAATTTGTTAGCAATATTTCCAACTATATTGATGGCTCCTCTGGCTGATCGGTGTCTCGTCATAACCTTCGTTTCAGTTCGTAATTCTATGTTAGTATTATTGAATTGACGGACGAGCTCATAACAGCTTTCTTGTTGCTGTAACAATGGGCACAATTGCTGAAGTGCTGCTGTGCCATTTTGAAACCTTTCGATCTCCTTTCGAATAGGCGCGAACTCAAAGTAAGTGATAATTTTCCATCTTCCAATGATTTGATTTACGGTGCCAATTCCTTCAAAATATATTCCGGGTTTGTTTGGAAATGATATTTCTTCAATGGGTTTCGAAAGTATTAATGGCATCATCAATATTGTCACAAGTATGGTCATCATTAAAGATGTGCCATCATATATCTTTCGACGCTTTGGCAACGCTTCACTAGGTTCATTCGTTCGTCTTGTTTGTGTGACAGTAGAATTTCGTTTTGTTGGATTTTGATTAATGCTGCCTTCAGTGGGTAGGGGGGCCAATGATCGTAATGGTCGTTTAAAAATCCCATTGGCTGTTTTTATGTCAGCTACACGGACCAAACCATCTTCTCCTTCATACACCTGTTGCACCCTGCCAAGAGGCCATTTGTACATGGGTAGATTATCATCTTTAATAATGACTAAATCACCTTGGCATAGATTTGCCTTTTGTTGTTTCCATTTGTACCTTGATTGGAGTTCATTGAGATATTCCTTTGACCATCTTCTCCAGAATTCTTGTTTGAGTTCAGAAACTAGACGCCATCGTGATGATAAACTCATTCGGCTCTCCTTTTGATAGGGATCCACATTAGTGGTAGGTGGTTCGCCTATGAGAAAGTGTCCTGGTGTAAGCGTTGTTAAATCATTTGGATCGGATGACATTTTTGTTATTGGCCTTGAATTTAACATGGCTTCTATTTCAGTTATGACTGTTGTCAATTCTTCATAAGTCAATGAAGCGTTGAAAATTCCTTTAATCATTAAATGTTTAGCTGACTTGACGGCAGCTTCCTAGAGTCCTCCAAAATGAGGAGCTCTTGGTGGAATGAATTTGAAGTCAATTCCCTTGTTACTACTGGTCTTAATGATCTTTTCTTTACCATTTTCTGAATAAATGGTAGACTGGAGCTCTTGTAGTTGGTTTCTCGCCCCAACAAAGTTAGTCGCATTGTCACTATAAATTGTTTGGCATCTTCCTCTTCTGCTGATAAAACGTTGAATAGCGGCTATGAATGCCTCTGTTGTCAGGTCACTCACCACTTCTAGGTGAACAGCCTTAGTCGCGAAACAGCAAAATACTGCTAAATATGCCTTTGTTGGCTTTTTTCCTCTAATTTTATAATGAATCCATATCGGACCACAGTAATCAACTAATGTGGTAAAAAATGGTTTAGTCAGAGTAACTCGGTCAGTCGGTAAGTTGCCCATGAGTTGGTCCATCAGTTTTGGTTTTGCCTTTGAACAGATGACACAGCTGTGAACAATGTTTCGCGCCATAATCTTTCCTTTAATCGGCCAGAAGTTTTGTCTCATTATGCTTAGCAATAATTGTGGAGCACAATGGGAATTTTCTTCATGTTTCATTTTGAACATCAATTTCACTATTGAGTGATTGTAAGGAATTACCATTGGGTGTTTAGCATCATATGGCAATGTTGATGCTTCAAGCCTTCCTCCACCACGAAGTACACCTTGTTCGTCAATGAACGGTGCTAAAGTATTTAGTTTACTCGAACTGTTGACTGCTTTACATTGTTTTAAATCAGAGATTTCCTTTGCAAATTCTGAGCCCTGAATAGTTTTAATTATGAAGACTAATGCATCTCGTAATTCCTTTGGAGAAAGTGTTCTTGTTGGTGATTGTGTGCGATGAAATACACGGCGAACATAAGCAATTGTTCTTTGGAGATATCTGAATGAGTTTCGATGATCAATTTGATTTATCATGTGATCAGAACCAGTCGTTTGAATGATAATGTTAACTGTATGTCCTTGTCGTCTTTCGATATCAGTTGAGATGTTAAATGCCTTTGGGTTTGGCTGTTGCCAAAATTCGTTGCTTCCATGAAGAAAGAGTGGACCAAAAAACCATATATGTGAATAATTGAACATTTTAACTTTTATTCCTCTGGAAATGATGTCAGCAGGATTATCCTTTGACGCCACATGATGCCATTGATCAGCATGTGACATCTCTTGAATTTTGCTAATACGATTTGCTACGAATGTGTGCAATGAGGCAGATGAAGATATTATCCATGACAAAACAATTTCGGAATCGGACCAAAAGTAGGTTGGCACGTTTTGATACTTTAAATCTT
>NC_051848.1:101761227-101772207 GCF_002237135.1 Teleopsis dalmanni
CAAAAACTTTTAAACCACCAAATGGATGACAACCTTACTGACGAGCACAAAGCAGTCCTCAGAATATTGCAGAAAGAGCTGCAAGCATAAAGGCGAGAAGATACCTAGACAGCATCTACGGTCCTGAAGGAAGTCAGGATAATTCAGTCCTAAGCCCGAGCGTCTCCAGATTTTTCGAGGCATTTAGAATACAAAGTCAACGCGACAACAATCAACAAAATCAATCTCAATAACAACTTCTCTACTATTGGTACTGATAGGAACAACACCATCTATAAACAAATTACTGGAGGTATTTCGTAATCAACTCTAACATTATTATTTACTCTTTTATTTAATTTAAATAAATTTATATAAAATACTGTAATAAAGATTGTATTAAAATACCCAATGCGTTAATCGCTGGTATTAAAACTGATTCTTTCAAGCACTATAACTGCATTTACGCTGGGTGCGTTAAAAAAGAATATTTATATATGTGTAACTATTAAATAAAAATATTAATGAATACTTGTATAAAAATACATAATTAAATAATTTGTACGCAAAATCCTTAATAATTTTCCCTTATATATATAAAAAAAGCTCTGCAAAAATTTTTGTTTTGCCTTGTTTTTCGTTATTCGTTTTTGGATATTTGATATATAAGAGTCCTTAAAACTGGACGAACTTCTTTCAAAATTTAAGAAATTTCGCGTGTCCAAAATGACCGAAAACACTGACATAATTACGAGACTGATTGCTGCTAACACAGTTAGCCTTCAGGCAGAAATTAATACTTTAAAAACTCAATTACTAGCCTTGACGAATACAAACGTAGTTACTGAATACGAAACGCAGACAATTGATGATAACATAAAATGCGATGAATCTTTAGGTATAATCAAATCCTTACCCGAATTTTCTGGTAAAAATAATCTGTATGTAAGTTGGCGCGAGGCCGCCAATAATTCTATTCACCTTTACACTAAAGGAAGTAAGAGATACTTCGCAGCTCTTACGATTCTTCGTAATAAAATTATTCAGGATGCCAATGACGTTTTGACAAGCCATGGCACAGTTCTAAATTTTGACGCTATTATTAGTCGTCTAGATTTCGCTTATGCAGACAAGCGACCATTACATATTCTTGAACAAGAATTGAGTGTACTACGACAAGGAAGTCGTTCAATTATAGATTATTACAATTTAGTGAATCAAAAATTGACACTCTTAATAAACAAAACCATCATGACGCATGGTACAAACAATAATATAACTAAAATTATAAATGATCAAAATCGTCAAAACGCTCTTCGAGTGTTTATCACGGGGCTGAATGCTCCATTATCTAATATCCTGTTCTCACTCTCTCCAGAGGACCTACCTAATGCCTTGGCAAAAGCCCAAGAATTAGATTCAAATAATATGAGAGCAAACTTCGCTCTGCAATTCAGCAGAAATAATGCTCATGATTACCTTAATAATAATAGGAATAATTTACGATTTCCTATCAATAATAATTTTAATAACAATAGATTCTTTAATCAAAAAAGAACATTTAATAAACCTGAACCAATGGAAGTCGATGACTCCAATCAATTTAAGCAAAATGCTTATAATCAAAATAAAAAATATAATCAAAATCAAAGAGGTTTTTCACAAAATAATAATTTTAATAGAAATTATAATAATCGAAATAAAAATGTTCAAGGTGGACAATTTTATAATCCACGAAACAATTTTATAAAAAGAGAAATGGACAGTAAAGTAAACAGTGGACAGCCTCCAGTTAAACATCAGAGGGTTAACAACATAAACGAGCGTGCTTTTTTAGACAAAGCCACGACCTCCCATATGTCTTCGCGACCACAACAAAGTCCAACAGAAGATTAAAAATTCTAATTGATACAGGCGCAACAAGTTGTTATTGTTCGCCAAACATATTTAAAGTTAGAGAAAAATTAGTTATAAAAAAAAGAATTAGGACCATTAATGGCCACACAATAATAACCCATTTTTCTGAATTTATTATATTTAATATAAAAGAAAGATTTTATGAAATAAATGGACTTGATGCAGACTTATTAATAGGTTATAACTTTCTAAAAAAGGCCAATATTACATTAAATTTCGAGAAAGAAATATTAATATATAAAAATGAGGGATATAAAATAAATCCCTACGAAGAAAATATTAATAACAAGTATATTACCTTGGGAAACAATCCTAAGGCGCCAACCGAAGAATTTTCCGGCACTATTGAAAAAAATAATAATATTAAAAATAAACATATTACCTTGGGAAATAATCCTAAGGCGCCAGCCGAAGAAATTTCCGGCACTATTGAAAAAAATAATAATATTAAAAATGAATATATTACCTTGGGAAAAAATCCTAAAGCGCCAGCCGAAGAATTTACCGGCAATATTTCTGATAAGAAATATAAATCAATAAATACCCTAAGCGGAGAAATAATAAATCAAATAAAAAGAATACACAATAATATAAATTTAAACATTCCTTTTAGAACGGATGTAAAAGCGGAAATCCGCACAATTGTTGAAACTCCTATATGGAGTAAACAATATCCATATCCACTATCTGTGAATGACTTTATAAATGTTGAAATTAAAAAAATGCTAAAAGACGGTATAATTCGTCAAAGTAAGAGTCCATACAACTCACCTGTTTGGGTTGTACCAAAAAAAGGAATAGAAAGAAATGGAACACCAAAACTAAGAATGGTGATTGACTTCAAGAAGTTGAATGAACAAACAATTTCGGATAGGTATCCAATACCTGATACTAATGTTATTCTTTCCAATTTAGGAAAAGCATCATATTTTTCTACAATAGACTTGGAATCGGGATTCCATCAAATTTTAATGAAGGAAGAAGACATTGAGAAAACAGCTTTCTCAATAAATAATGGTAAATACGAATATTTAAGACTACCATTTGGGTTAAAAAATGCTCCTAGCATTTTTCAAAGAGCAATGGATGATATATTACGAGAATATATCGGAAAAATTTGTCATGTCTATATAGACGACATTATAGTATATTCAAATTCCTTAGAGGATCATGAGATTCATTTACAAAAAATAATAAAAACCCTAAAAGATGCCAATATGAAAATTTCACTTGAAAAATCTAAATTTTATCAACAAGAAGTTGAATTCTTAGGATATATAGTCTCCTATAATATAATTAAAACCGATCCAAAGAAGATCGACACAATAAGTAATTTTCCTATCCCTCAGACATTACGTCAATTAAGAAGTTTTTTAGGAATGACAGGTTATTATAGAAAATTTGTAAAAGACTACGCGTCAATAACTAAACCACTTACTAAATACTTATCTGGTGAAAATGGAAAAGTTTCACAACACATGTCAAAAAAAATAAAAATTAATTTAAATGAAGATGCAATTAATGCAGCAGTTAAATTGAAAAACTTATTATCGAACGAAGTAGAACTGGCACAACCAGATTTCAATAAAAAATTTATTCTCACTACCGATGCTTCTAATATAGCAATCGGCGCAGTATTAAGCCAAGAAGGCAAACCAATCACATTTATTTCTAAAACATTAAATTCTACAGAGCAAAATTATGCTACCAATGAAAAAGAGCTTTACGCTATAGTATGGTCTTTAAAGACATTAAGAAATTATCTTTACGGAGTTTCCGATTTAGAAATACATACCGATCATCAACCCTTAACTTTTGCGGTATCTACCCGCAACCCCAATGCTAAAATGAAAAGATGGCACTCATTTATTGAGGAATTTGCCCCAAAAATAATTTATAAACCAGGAGCTACCAATGTAGTAGCTGATGCCCTTTCAAGGCAATACTTAAATCACATTTCGGAAGAATCTTCCTCTATAAATACTCAGCACTCAGCTGAAAGTAGTGATAACAACATCATTCAAGAAACAATGAAACCCCTTAATCAATTTAAGCAACAAATTCTATTGAGCAAAGCCTCATTTACTATCCATGAATCAAAAACGACATTTGGAAAAATTAGACATATTATTGAGTATGATACTCCTGAAAATTTGCTTACTATATTAAAAGATTATTTACAACAAAAAATAACAACAGCAATTCATTGTACCATAGAGGATCTTTATGAAATTAAAAATATTTTACTAAACAATTTCAATATTAAATTCGTATATACAAAACTATTTCCAATTGATATAGTCAATCTTGATGATCAGGCAGCCATAGTAGAACAAACTCATATTCGCGCACACCGCAATTATAAGGAAAATGTGAAACAAATTCAAGGCAATTATTATTGGCCTAAAATGAAGGATCATTTCAAACAATTTGTTAGAAATTGTGAAATTTGTAATAAGAACAAATACGACAGGCATCCGCAAAAAGCACCAATTGGCGAGGCTCCAATTCCTAAGAAAGAGGGGGAGCAGATTCATATAGACATTTTTTTCGCCCAAAAATTAAAGTTTCTCACATGCGTTGACGCATACTCAAAATATTTAGTAGTTAAATTAATTGACGACAAAAGTAAACTTGATGAAAAAGTATTAGAAATTTTGCAAAACTTTCCTGATATTAAAAAAATAACTTTAGATAATGAGCCAGGTTTTACAACAGCTCAATTTAAATCTTTAATGCAAAGGTTAAACATTCAGGTATATTATTGCGACCCAAGGCATAGCACTACTAATGGTCAGATTGAAAGGGTTCATTCTACAATAATAGAAATTACAAGATGCATTAAGCAAGAATATAATTTAATAAGTGACGTTGAATCTATCTTCAGAGCTGTTCAACAGTACAACAAAACAATACATTCTGTCACAAATAAAAAACCAATTGATATATTTTTCAATAAAATAAATCATGATAATAATGAAATAAATTTAAAAATTGCTCAAAGTAAAATGATTAAAAGGAACGAAATTAATAAACCCCTAAAAACATATAAACAAAATGATATAATATATGAGAAAATAATTGGTGAAAGAAATAAGCTTCAACCAAAATTTAGAAAACAAAAAGTTAAAGAGGACTTAGGAAACAGGATAAGAATTTTTAAGAATAATAGAATAATTCATAAAGATAATATTAAAACGTAACATACTTTTCAGACAATGGAAATTTTTATTCTTAATAACATTATTAACCAAATTGGTTACAACGGATATCATAGACTACACGCGTGAAGACTATGTATTAATCGAAAACGATAAAGCAGCAATCTATGATGACTTTGGTGAAATTTATCATATAACTAACTTAACATATTATGATCAAATAATACAACAATTTCAACACGCATTAGATACAGAAATGAACTTCGTTAACAGCGATAATAAAATTAACTATGTCGACATTGACACGGATATTCATATAATTAGAATACTTTTTACACAATTACAAAAAATAAAAGTTCACAGAAATAAACGTGGTATTAATGAAATAGGAACCTTATGGAAGTGGATAGCAGGTTCACCTGACCACGATGACTTTGTTAAAATAACAAACAAAATAGAAGAACTAGTACAGAACAATAATCAACAATTTGTTACAAACTCGAAAATTTTTAAAGCCATAACTGAACTGAATACAATTATAAAGAACTTGAATAGTAACACTCAATTTTTTAGAATGACAAAACAACAAAATAAATTAATAATGAACGAATTACAAAATACGTTACAAACTGTAACTTTAGCAAAAATGGGTATTCTCAACACAGCAATTCTGAACTTAAAAGAAATTCAGGATATTACGAAACATGAACATGACACTGTTACTATAACCGACTTAATGGATACCTCACAATTTAAAATTTTACAAAACAATGATCTAATTGTAGTATATATCAAATATCCGATTATTAAACAAAATTGTAAGAAATATGAAGCCAGAGCCATAAGTAAAGAAGATGGCAAATTATTAATAGATAAAGAAATTGCAAAATGCAATGATAAATATTTAAATATAAAAAATTGTAAAATAGAAATAAGTAACACATTTTGTCAATCTATTAATGAAAAATCCTGTTTCACGAATTTATTAAATAATGAAAAATCTAAATGTAAAAAAATAAGAGAAAGAAATAAAGAATTGGATATTATTAAAGACGGAGCTATATTGATCTCCGGAAAGAATGTTGTAAATAATAAAAACCTAAACGGTACATATTTAATAACCTTTGTTAATCATACTATCATTAATAATCAAACTTATATTAATCAAGAATCCATAATATGGAATTATGTAAAAAATATTAAACCAGCAAATTATGAAATATCGGAATATATAGAATCCGAAAATAAAGATTTGAAATTTGAAAATATTAAATTGCTAGATTTGTATAAAAATAAAATAGAAAGACATCCAACAATGTCAATTATTATTGGATTAGTCATAAGCACATTAATTATATTCATATTATTCAAAATTATTACGAAAATTAAAAAGTGTAAAAGAAAAATTAATAATAATAAGAATGAAGAACTATTCATAGAACTGAACTCTAGAATACAGACATTGACTGAAGCGGGACGCTTCAATCAAGAAAGAGGGGAGTTAAAACCCTAAATTAATATAACGGCACTGAGCCACTGTTTGATACTTTTGTATCTTCAGAATGCGTACTTAAATATTACGCATTAAAATATGTTTACATAAACAATCTGAATCTGGGTCAATGCCCACATTTCATTTGACACCAATGCTGCAAAGGAAAACAAAATTGTTTTCTTTAAAACTGTAACACATTTTAGATATTTGATTGATGAATATAAACATCATCTTCCGGCTACTGACGCCGAAGCTAAAGACGCTGACGAGGTGCTTTAGCAAATAGAAGCTCCAATTCTATTGGTTGGAGGAAAAGACGCTTCTAGAAAATTCTCAGGAATTTTAGAAGCTGTGTTCTAATTGGATAAAACCCAATTTCGTAATCAAAACAATAACTTCAGTTATTGAAGAATAAAACCTCAAGAGTCAGTCTAGAGTGAGCTAGCCTAAAGTCTAGTTCAAGCATTCGAGAATTCACCATTTAAACCTTACCTATTCGGAAAAATATAACTTGTAATATATATATATATCTTTAATATAATAAATAAAAATATTTTTTTTAAAAATTAAAACTCGTGACGAATAAATTTAATTTACATGCATAAAAACGAATGTATTAAATGTTTATCTATCTGTGCATTAAGTTCAAATATTCATTTAGATACATTTATAATAGTAGTTTTTTATTATTATTATTTAGTTATAGGCTATTAATATACCCCGACCTAAAAGATCTATTGTGCACCTAAAGTCCCAACTAGGACAATTTTAGACTATTTATAAATCTTGTAATAACTGTGGGCTTAATTTAACCTATTTGATTTGGAACTAAGATCCCGCTTTCAAGGTAATCGCGTCTATGTCTTGCCACTGCTGGGCAATTGCATAGAACATGTTCTGATGTTTCCTTCTCCTCATGACAGAGTCGACAGGAGTAACTTTCTACCACACCTATAATCTTCAAGTGATAATTAAGTCTACAGTATCCTGTAAGAAGTTCAGCGTGGATTTTAATATCGTTTCTGCTAAGACCAAGAATAGCATAAATTTGGATGTGATCAGTATCAATGTATCTTTTTGACTGTCGCATGCCGGTTTGGGCTTTCCAGTGTTCAAGTAGATGTTGTTTCTCCCGTTCACATAATAAGCTATTTACGAAGCTATTTGTTATCCCGTAGAAGGGCGCTGGACCAATGAAAGGAGTACATGTACCCTTCTTTGTTAGGGAGTCTCCTTCAAAGTACTCTCCTCCTGCGGCAATACATGCATGCCAATGCTTTATCCAATTTTCCATATAAGTTTTATAGGCCGCCGAAGGTATGGCCTTTAGTTCACGCAGCGAATTCTCTTTTTTGACCTCTATGGTCTCAAAATGCGTCTATGGTTCTCGCAATGGCAATTTGAGTCAAAGGAAAAGGAAAAAGTCACTAGTAGCCATATCTGGAGAATCCGGTGCTTGGTTGATGATATTGGTGGAGTTTTTGACCAAAAACTGCGACACAACCAACGCTGTATGAGCCGGTACGTTATCGTGGTGTAAAATCCATAAGTTTTCTTCCATAAATCTAGCCTCTTTTTGCGAATGGCCTCACGCAAACGACGCATAACGGCCAAATAATACTCCTTATTGACCGTTTGACTGTCCGGAAGGAATTCATAGTGCACCACACCACGAATATCGAAGAAAACAGTCAGCATAATGTTCGAAGCACCATTCGGTTGATTGTTGTTTGGTAGGCATGTTAAATTCATATGTCTGCTTTTTATAGGAGGATTATGTTTTATAGGCTGTTTTACTGGTTTCACGGCTTTCAACAGCGAGTAATCTGTGCGTTTCTCATAGGAAAGGCTTCTAAGATTCTGTTGTATCTTATAGTTTTTAACATTATTGATAAGTTTTCGTAGTTGTGCAGTTTTCCTATTTAATTCCGTTTTATCAGTTGGTGATCGTGTTTGTTGCCATTTTTTACGCGATTTCCTTTTTTCTCATATTAGTTTATTTATTTCTTTTGGAAGAGTTGGTCTAATCTGGTGTTTAGAGAACTGAGAAGTACTCATCCATGCTGATTTTTGAATCTGCTGTGTAAATAGAAGAACTTCGTTATCCACTTCAGTTGCTGAGTTTAGATCAGAGTTAAGATTAAGAGTGTTTTCAAGTTGCAGCCTAAAGTAATCCCAGTCAGTAGATCTATTTATTATTTATGACTACACTTTTATTAATAGAGAGGTGCACAGGTGAATGATCAGAAGAGAGATCGTATCCATTTTCTATTTGTAAGAGTTCTTTCGGTATTTTTTTAGTTATAAAAAAGTCAATCATATCCGGTATTTTCGCTGGGTCAGTTGGACAATATGTTGGGCTTCCAGTTGATAAGACATCACATCTTGTAGCTTGTATGGCTTTTAATAGTTCTCGGTTCTTAGTTGTAGTTAATCGCGAACCCCAATGGACATGTTTAGCATTGAAGTCGCCGCCAATAATGAATTTATTTTTAAATTTAGAAAGAAAGTTTATATATTGATCTGTACTAATAGAATGTCTTGGAGGACTGTAGACCGAAATAATTGATTTTGTACTTTTATTGTAACAGTTGTGGCTTGAAACTCGCTACAGCTGATATTTTCCTCTTCATAGTGACTGATGGTTTCCTTTATTATAATAGCACTTCCTCCTCGTGCAGTGTGTTATGAGTTAAATAATTAGTCCATTTAACTTTACGTTTTGCAATTTTAGTTGATCGTATATTTTTCTAAAAATAGGCAAGGTTGTTTGCATCTGGGCAGTTATTGACTAGAACCAAAGCATCAGACCGTCAGTTCGACGATAAGAAATGCTGATTTTTGGTAATTGGTTAGTAATTGGTGTCATGATGTAAGTGACTTTGAAAATATTGAATACGGAAGAATTGCAAAAATATGTGGAGCATTCTTGTAATAATAAAACTTTGCGAATTTAGCAATATAAATTATACAACTATGGGAAAAACCCAATAACGTAACTAGGTCATATATTGGATTTTTGCATCAAGTTTAGGTATATAAGACGAGTTCAAAATTGGAACTGACGTCTTGGAATTGTGAAGAGGTTAAGCGCAGTAGCGCTTGACCAAGTATTAAAGAGTGTAAAAAAGTGAAAAGTGAAGCGTAGTAGCGCTGATATATATTGGAAATAAATAAAGTAATTGCGTCATTGTATAACTAAAGAAAAGTGTATTATTTTTACGGGTTTTCTGGGAGGACTATATCATCATCACCATCACCTCAACATCCTCAACTAGGTCTATATTATTTGGTTAAAGAGGAAGCAACAACTTCTACTCGGAACCACAACATTTAAACTCTTGCTGTGCAAAATCGATTAGATTTTGTAAATCTGAATCATCACGGTAAGAATGTATTATTTTATCAGTAAATTTGTCTTCCAAGAATGAATTCATATTTTGAGGAAATACAAAACCCATAATTGCAATTGCCATTTCAAGTAGGAAAAACAATAAAAGACACATAGAATAAAATTTCAGTAGACAAGTATTTTCACGTAGAGCACCCAAACAGCCAGCGAAGCTCACAACAAAAACAACTACTCCAGCAATAACCATTACAAGCGATATATTTAATATAACATCATAGAAAGTTTCTAAACGTACCCAGCCTGTTGAATGCCATTTGTCCATGAATGCGTACATACCAATGCCAAGCAGGAGTCCACCAAAAAGCCAGAATATGAAGTTTAACATAAATATCATATACTTTACGCAAGAGCTAACGTACGTAAAATTATGAATTCTTGGATGCATATCTCTTACTTCTATACCACAATACCCGCTGTGATGGCGATAGTTACTCATTGATTACTTTGTACTTGTGTGAATTATTTGCACTCAAATTGTCCAATCAGTTTATTAGGGGGTGTGTTCAGATATAAGTTGATGAACGCTGTTATATTTCAGCAAGTAAATTATATTGCTCAATTAATCAGTGGCTTTTACAATTCCAAAAAAAACCTTAGTTTATTGTTTAACATTAAGGTAGGCAAATTTAACGTTTTTCCAGTTTTCTTCTTTGTGCTGTTAATTACACTAGTTTACAGCCAAAAATTTCCAAAGACGAGACTCATATTTTCTATAGGGAAATTTTCCGTAGAACTCGAAAATCATAACGATTTTTTTTTCCTATGTACCGTTTTCGTTATTTTGACTTTTCTCAAAACATCACCCTGCATATTCCCCCATAGCTTTTTTTCTGAAGTTATCTCGGTAGTATATTATATATCAAATTAAAGGTGAAACTTATACCAATATTTTGAGTTACATAACGTTAATGTAACTTACTTAGTTTAGCTGCTATAGCTAGAAATGTGCAGATGAAAAATGTTTTTTTTACGCTTTTTTCAACTTTTTCGGACTCCCACAAATATATTAAAAAAAA
>NC_051848.1:101772307-101779058 GCF_002237135.1 Teleopsis dalmanni
TGGCACCAGTCATCATTACGACTAAACTTTTCATACAGAAACTCGGGCAGGCAAAATTGGCATGGGACGACCCATTACCACTTGAACTGTTGCAAGAATGGCTCATATACCGAAGGCAGCTGTCCCAACTGGAGGCAGTGCGAATACCGCGTTGGATAGGCATGCAACCCGGATATCAAATACAACTTCACAGCTTCTGCGATGCTAGTGTCAAGGCAATGGCTGCAGCACTCTATTTGGCAACAAACCACAATGGCAATATCACTAGTCACATTATCGCATCAAAAACTAAAGTGGCACCATTACATTCGGTAACAGTACCCCGATTGGAACTTTGTGCTGCGCAATTGTTGGCTACTCTTTTACACGAAACAAGGCAGGCTTTGCATTTGGAGTACGTACCATACACTCTATACTCCGACTCAAATATTGCTCTATGTTGGCTGCGCAAAAACACATCACAATTAAAGCAGTACGTTGCTAATCGCGTTGGCTGCATTCAATCGATGACAGATATCAGGCATTGGCATCACATTCCTACCAAACTCAACCCAGCTGATTGCGCCAGTCGTGGCATATCCCCTTTGGTGTTGCAAAACTACGCATTATGGTGGCACGGTCCTAATTCAACTGATTATTCAATCAATGAGCTGCACCACTGTGCACCAGCAGAGCTGGCAATAATGGAAGGCGAGTTAAAACCAGTTAAGGTAAAGGCATTGCAGGTAATAGGTCAACCCGCATTACAGACACACTACACTGCTGGCGACGAATTGGTCGTCATAGATCTGTTGGACCGGTTCAGTCATCTTGGCAAGCTATTGCGCACTACTGCATACATATTGCGTTGCAAAAAGGCACATCATCGTTTTCGTTCGCATACACACATCTGTACAGGCGAAATGGACATTGCTTTAAATCACCACATCAAGGCAGAACAAGCGAAATATTTTGCAGCGGAAATCAAGCAGCTGAAAAAGGCACAGCCCATATCCACATCCAGCAAGCTCATTGCGTTAAGTCCATTCATCAACTCCACAGCGGACAATATATTGCGAGTAGGCGGACGCCTACACACAACGCCTACACAATGTGGCAGAGCCACAGCGTCATCCAATCATTCTTCCGAAGGATAGCACATTGGCCAGGCTTTTAATATGGCAGGTGCATCAGGACACACTTCATGGCGGTATACAAATTATGCTTCATACGATTCGACACAAATATTGGATTCTACAGGCACGCATTTTGGTTAAGCAATGCATACACTCATGCGCGATTTGCAGGCGGCATAAACACATAATGCTAAAACAACGTATGGCGACATTACCAAAGGCTCGGGTCACCCC
The DNA here is from genome assembly GCF_002237135.1 of Teleopsis dalmanni. Lineage (NCBI taxonomy): Eukaryota > Metazoa > Arthropoda > Insecta > Diptera > Diopsidae > Teleopsis > Teleopsis dalmanni. The sequence goes on from NC_051848.1 coordinate 101,773,657, forward strand.
ATCTCCACCATTTGCAAGATCTGGCTTAGCCTATGGCATAATGAATATTCTCAACAGCAATTGGCAAATCGAGGCACAAAATAGCATTTTCTACCACCTGGCGCACCTCATCAAGGCGGTCTATGGGAAGCTGCCGTTAAGTCAGCGAAGAAGCACTTACTACGCATTGTTGGCACCCATTCCATTTACTATGATCAGCTACATACTCTACTTGTACATATCGAGGCTTGCTTGAATTCACGTCCACTTATACCATTGCATGACACTTGTGACGACAAGATGGCTCTATCACCTGCAGATTTCCTAATTGGCAGATCTCTATTGGCAGTACCAGATGAACCTATTGGCAAGGTACCTAGCAACAAATTATCATACTGGCGACAATTAAGGCAAATGCAACAGCATTTTTGGCGACAATGGCATGATGAATATCTTTCAACTTTGCAACCATGTTCCAAATGGCATCATAATGGCGACAACATCAACATAGGCGATGTCGTGGTTATCCGGCACGAGAATCTACCAGCAACACATTGGCGGCTTGGCAGGGTGATTAAACTTCACCCAGGCGAAGATGGCTTGGTACGAGTAGTCACGATCAAGCATTCAGCAGGCGAATGCATGCGACCTATCCAAAAAATATGCAGGCTTGTGGAGCATCCTGAACGTACCCGTCCAGCCGGGGAGGATGTTTGAGATTTGGCGCAGCAACAAGGCGATATGGCAGCACACATTTAGTAGTTTTTGACGATGGTATCCTAACATCTGGCAGCGATAATTTTGGCTTCGTTTTTTTGCTTTTTCTTTCTCCTTCTTCTTTACTTGACTGGCAGGGAGTGTGCACGTTTATTTGGCTTGGCGAGATATAAATTATTCTAGTCTAATTTTTTCCTAAATTGAATAAATAAATAAACATTTTGCGTGTGTGTAAAATAATCGTGTTTGTTTTTCATACAACCTCATTGTTTACCGGACTTGACTGTCTGTTTAGCAAATACGAATCACTATTCCTCTGATTACAACTGCGACTCGGGATCAACTTTTTGAAGAAAGTTGCCTTATTATCACTTAATTTCACATCTACTTATTCTAAAATATTGTTTCCTATCACCATCGGAAACAATGCATCGACATCCTCAACTATATGAACGCAAATACTAAAACTAATGCCATCGACTTCGGCGTTTAAAGCCATGTATTCCTTCGTAAATACTTGTCCGCCACCTACTCCATATAGTGGCGTAACCTGGTTACTATATTCACGACCTACTACTTCATTAAAATGGCTTACTCCCATTTGCGTTATGTCACACCCTGTGTCTACGAATGCAGTAAAAGCACCTTACCTTGAATGCACACCTCCTTGAATATTCTATGCGATTTTATCAAACCGCCGTTTAACACACGATTCCCATTCCAGATCTCTATCTTCACGACTCCTGCAGCCGTCGATTTTTTCTCATTTTTACATTCAAATGATCGATGTCCTAGCTTACCGCACCTAAAACAATTTACTTTGTTATTTCTACAATCTTTGGCAAAGTGCTCGCTATCACCACATTTGAAGCATTTTTTATTGTCTTTATTTAATCTGTTCATGCTGCTTTCAGTATATTTCTCTGTTGACTTTTGTTCGGGAAAACTCCGACCTAAACCCTATGAGCCGCGTATTTTCTCGTAAATGGGTATCAGCATTTTCAGACTTGATTCCCTCAATAAAATACGTAATAAGACTTTCGTTATCTAGATTGACATCGCCACTAAGCTCTTATAGACTGTAAAGATATTCGCGTAGTGACTCACCGTATTTATGATGGCGATTTCGCAGCCTACGGTGCACCTCCGCACCACAAACCTTCCTTCTAAATTCCTCCCTTAAAGCTAATTTTAAAGAGGCCCAGACCTTCACTCCTCGATGACTTCGGACAAACAGTTTGGCAGAGCCTTTCATGAGTTGCTTGCCATAGATGTACTTCTGTATATCGTTCCACCAACTGAGGTGGCATTTTCTTCAAAACCACGAATCCATTAACATACGTTTGTATTGTCATCGCCATCGAAGGGTGACAGACTATCCTCTATATCCCTAAGTGTAAAAAGCTTCTACTCTGTGCAGCACCTGCGCTGCGACTGCAATCAGTATTTTTGCTCTTACAGTCTGCATTACCATCACCTAAATTATTTAAATCCATGCTTTCACTATTTTTCGCGATACCTAAATATTCTGGCAACCTGTTTGATAATTCCGTCTTTCTACCTACGACTGACAAACCTGATTCTTTAAGCTTATCCTTCAGTGCACCCTGCAGAGTGTTGTCGTCCATTTTGTGTAATATTTAGTATTTTATATATAACTTAATATAAATGTAACAGGGTGGCATCACTGTAATCATGACAGTTGCTGTGTGTCACAGAAGAGAAACGGAGCAGTTGCCGACAGTGGTTCGAAGGAATCAGTCGTGTGCGGTCGGTCGTGGTAGTGAACGTATTATAATGATAGTGAACATATCATTTCTTAAATTTTGTAACATTGTATAACATTTTTTGCATTTCATAATATTTTATAACTTTTTTTGCATAATAACTGCACTAATAAACAACATTTCTTACATAAATATATCATAAATACAATACCTATATGATATAAAAGATTATACGATAAATACAGTGTGTGATATATGAAAAAAAATTACGTACAGAATACAAAAAAAAAAAAATATAAACATAAATTATTTGACTTATTTGTTTTTGTATCCCAGCTTCTCTTTGTACTGTGTTTCTAGGTGATGAAATCAGACTTATGCTGGCGCCTCGATGTCGTACTTGATCACTGCTTATTTGCCTGTTGTTGTTTTTTTCTGTTGTCGACGTTCTGCTCGTTTGTTGTTTCGCTGCTTGTAGTTTCTTTTCTGCTTCTAAGGTTCTGCTTCTTTGTTGATTCGCTACTTGTAGCTTATTTTTCTCCTACCAACGTTCTGCTTTTTTGTAGCTTGTAGTTTCTTTTTCTGCTTTCAATGTTATGCTGCTTGTAGTTTCTTTTAATTTCTCGGAATTACTTCGTTAGGGTTTCATCAACACTTTGCCGGTATTAACGCATTCGAAATAACCATTTATGCGTACGATTATATATATAACATTTTATTGTTATTTTTTTTAATATTTTGTTCGACCATATACACGTCGCCCACATAAAAGTTAATAAACCAATCCCGGTTGAGCCCTCATTTGTGGGCCCATGTTTGCCAATTTGTAACTTTAATTATATTTCATACCACATTGATACAATAATTGTAATATTCAAATAATTGCCATCAAACTTTTATGGAAATATATGACCTGTTTTGTTATTTTCTTTAATAACTAATAATTTATTGTAGTGTATAATCTTAATGTTTTAACAATTTTCAACTTCGACAATGTCCAACACATTTCAACTCATACAAGAGTTCACACCCCACACAACTGTCGTGCATTTCAACTCAACTTACACTGATTCTATTCACTGCACTCTTTGTGACATCTTTATAACGACACAAAGTTGCCAACCCTACATAAATGTTTGTCGTTAGGTAATAAAATAAAATGAGAGTAATCTAAAAACTTCCAAACTTTTCTAATTAACTTAAACTTGTGTTTTTTACTATGCATAATAGTAATAAGTCTCTTTTGATATTTAATTGCTGGTTGAGTTAGTCGGAATTTGATTGTTTTATGTAGGGTTATATTTGTTCATGCTAAAAGTTCTGTCGTCAATTTTTTACTGTAAATAAAATTTAAAGTCCTGCCTAAGATATCTAAGAAATCAGGAACTATTGCATATTATTGATAATTGGAGATGAAGATGACTTATTAGCGCCAAGTGACACTTCGCTACCTATTGAATAATAATGTTTGCCACCTGATAATCGTGCTGGTGAATCGGAAATGATTGAAATGAAATGATTGACGATGATGAAATATCAACAAACATTACATGCGACTTTAAAATTTATTTCCCTTTTTTGAATTCCGCGTGTCTAATTGTGAGATGGTATTTAGGTACTATTGAAGTTGTATACGAATCAAATGCACAAGATTATGGAGGTCTTGTAGAAATACCTGAGTCGCAACTATTCACATTGCAACTTGTAAAACCAATACGTTTTACATTGTGACCGAAAAGCTTTCGGAAACTCTCATTTAAAATTCGCGCGCTGTATATTTTCCGATATTTTAAGTTTATGTAGTTTGGCAGCACTGTCCTTAATTACTATGCCAAAAATGAGCGCGATCTGTCAGACAGTTCGTTTACGGCAGCTGTTGAAACCAGTTCACCTCAGTAGGGCGTTGCGAAAAAAACAATGGAAAAAAATATTGAACAAAGAGTTTGCATCAAATTTTGTGTTTCGAACGAAATTTCGTGTGCAGAATCGTTGCGAATGCTACAAAAGGCTTATGGGGAATCAGTTTTATCGAAAACTCAAGTTTATGAGTGGTACAAAGCCTTCCAGGACGGTCGTACGACCGTCGAAGACATTTCGCAACGCACTACTGAGGTAAACTGGTTTCAACAGCTGCCGTAAACGAACTGTCTGACAGATCGAGCTCATTTTTGGCATAGTAATTAAGGACAGTGCTGCCAAACTACATAAACTTAAAATAACGAAAAATATACAGCGCGCGAATTTTAAATGAGAATTTCCGAAAACTTTTCAGTCTTAATGTAAGCTATGAACCCTTTCTGTAGATAGTGGATATATCTTCCAGTTTCTGCCATACTCCAGTGCAACTGGCAAATACAACAAGCAATTTGGAATCGGTACATTTGTTGTAAAGGAATTATTGAGCCATTGTGAGTATCCATTGCAACATACTGTATCATTCCGTTGAACTCATAGTAAATGTGCAACGTTATAGCAGAGAAAAACAAAAAGTTTGGGGTCCCGCAACCTCAAGTTATCAACAGCTACTACCGACACATGGGCAGCGTCGATTTACATGACAATTGACTTGCTAACTGTCGTATTGGTGGCCATTATGGGCTCAGTGTTTAGATAGCGCTGTAGTAAACGCTTGGAAACTACATTGCTTCGTCGCTGCTTCTAACAACAGAAAGCCGATGCCTCAGTTAGACTTCAAGAATTTCATTGCCAGAAACCTTCTTCTTGCATCAGAGAACTCAATGTTCATTACAGAAGTTACCGCTTACGATGCTTTGAAAAAGGAAAGTCACAGTGCAGGAGAAGATGTTTATCTTCCGGGAAATTTACCACGTATAACCGGTGCATACCGTAAAAACTCAAAATCGCCACCGCTGTATTGTTGGTATTGTTGGTATTTATTAGAGAGATTAGTTTTATTTTATTTCATTACCTAACGACAAACACTTATATTGCATTGTTTCATCATTATAGTATTATGGG
>NC_051848.1:101779158-101788786 GCF_002237135.1 Teleopsis dalmanni
CATTTCTTCCGAGGTTCTGCTTAGACACGTCCTTGCAACCACACACTCGAAGCCGCTATTTATCTACAAGTTCTTCATAAGTTCAATGGTGATTTTGTTTATGTTCTTAAACAGTTCATAAATCAGGATTAGTATTTAGGTGTCGGTTTTACTTATAACCATTTCTGAAATATACTAGCTATCTCATCTGCTAGTTCATTCTCTTAAATATTACTATGTCTAGAAAGCCGTTATCCATATTATTCTTAAATAATAACAACGAGCTGTTTCTCAATATATTAGGTGTATTAAAAAAAAACCCATTATTTTGCCAATAGATGGCTTGAGTTATCTGTAACCCGCGTTGTATAAATTCGATCGCGGGTTACTTTAGATGCCATTAGAAAGTTGAGATTTATTACGGATTTTTGAAATTCTTTTATTGTGACTAACTTAAAATTTTATTTTTAAATTTTATTTAAAATAAAAAAAAAAAACAAAAAAAAAACCATGAGAAAATACCATAAACCTTATGAGGTTACGTATCTGAACTGAAAACAGAAGAAATGTTACTTAAATAGTATTAACTGATTTTTGCTGTTAGTCTATAATTTATGATGATAGGTTGTGATGTGGATTATAATAGTAGAGAGTAAAAAAGACATATTTTAAACAAATGTTTTAGTTTTGATTCACTTAAGCTTTTAATAACGAGAGTAATTCAATATTTAATGAAAACGGGATAAACATTTGTAGCTTAACTGCACTATCTGCTTTAAAAAAGTTTAAAATATCTGACTTGGAATATAAGGCATTATGGAATATAATATGGAATATAAGGCATATCATAACTTGGAATATAAGGTATTATTATTGTAACGCAATGTTTTCATAAAGGTTTGATAGTTGGTCTTGAATATTATCCATATACATTTTCGTCCAATGTTAATGTTTTTAATTTTTAAATAATATTACTAATAATATTTTAAGATCGCTTAACTGCTCAAAAGTATACACTAAAATTGGGGTCGCTTAACATAATACGAAGAACACCGAAAAAAAAATGAAAGTGAAAATTTAGTCTATTCAGTAAACTGAATTTCCAGTTGTACGAACAAGTTAATATATCAAATTTATAAGTAGGCTACATATTAGATATTCTACTATATAATATAATAAAATATGTAATAGGAATTAGCTTGCCGAAAACAAAGAATATTAGGAATTCTCCTGATGGGGGCAAAAGGGCATTTGCCGAAATACGTATAGCAATATACAAAATAATACAATCGAAATAAAAGTTAAAATCCTAAAACACAAGACCGACTTTAAGACAAAGAATAGTTGACAAGACCTGATAATTCAGAGAACAATTCTGTACAGTTCTAATCTCTCTAAAGGAAGCTATGACTAAGGAATGGCAAATATATACGTCAAATTTAAGCCCGTGACGGTACAAGTTAAAATTTAGTTCGCTAATGCTACATGGGGTCTACCACCTGAGCGGTAGAATTGTCTAGGCATTATTTTTTATAATTGTTACTTATTTCGCTGAAGGCAAAAGAGTCTTTCTAGAATACGACTAGAAACCCTTCATTTCAAGGTATTAAAATTAAAATAGACTATTTATAGTCACATATGGAGACTATTCAAATCTCAAATAAAGACTTGACTGGCAATAAAATCAAGCTTTTGCTGAATTAAGAAAATGCAATGTAGTGATAAATAGATAAATATGAGAAATTTCATTTGTTTATTTTTTTTGTTGTGTTATAACATTATTTTACATTTGTTTAATGAATTTTAGAATCAAATAGACTGCGATTATAATAAAAAAATAGTATAAATCCCTGAAATAATCTGTAAATTGCACAAAAAATGTAATATGTGAGCTTTTATAAAAGATATTTTAATATTGTTGAATTCTCATTTCACCCTATTTGAACAACAAAAAAAAAACTATATCTAGAAAAAACTATCAAAAACAATTTCAAATACAAAAACTATATATCAATTTAATTAGTTCCTTAAAACACATAGGTGAAAAACCATTCGAATCGCTTATGGTACTCAATTATTTATTAAAATCAGAATTGCTTAAGCTGATCAGTAACACACTACTTTTATTAAAAAACAATTTGAAGCTAATGAGAATTATATTTGAATTTGTATTAAAATTTGAATTTACATTGTAAAAACAACACACTAATCGCTTACACATCCAAATATTAAGCACTCATATATTTATTAAAATCGAGATTGCTTGGAATTTAGTACTTTACTATCAAAAACAATTTTAAACACATAAAAACTATACATCAATTTAGTTGGTTCCTTAAAACACATAGGTGAAAAACCATTCGAATCGCTAATGGTATTCAATTATTTATTAAAATCACAATTGCTCAAACTGATCAGTAATACACTATTTTTATTAAAAAACAATTTGAAGCTAATGAGAATTATATTTGAATTTGTATTAAGATTTCAATTTACATCTTAAAAAAAAAATCATACAAATAGCTTACGCATCCAAATATTTATTAAAATTACAATTCTTCTACTCAAATAATTATATGCAGCATAATTTATGTAAAAAAATTTTAAGCAAATGAAAACTGTATATCAACTTTCCACAGGCGAAAAGCCATTTAAATGTGAAACACAAATATTTCTACGAATTTATTAAAATAAGAATGAATGCTATTAATAACATAGTATCTTTATAGTCAGCATAACATGAACTCATTGAGAATTATAAAATAATATTAATGAAAAATAGCTTTTTCATTATGTTTTTCACTTTTTCACTATGTTTTTCACTTTTTCACTATAATAAACTGAAATAAATTCAGTTTAAATAATAAATTATTTATAATCATATGGTATATGTAGTGAATATTTTTAAAATAATTAAATTATAATTCCAGATGAGAGTTTTCTATTGTTTTGCATAAAAATATATTTATAAAAATATCTTTAGTGTTTATTGTTCTTATATATGCTTTATATATACATATATTGCTTAATAATATTTTACACCTAAAATCTTTATTTTTTTGAGACTGTGGGAAGTGATAGTGATAAAGTATATGCAATTAGGTGATTACTTCGTAGCGCTTCAAAAAACTTTTTGGAGAGAATAAAATATTGTTCAGTTTTATAGTAAGAATAACATCCAGCTATTTACCCTAGGTTGATGGTGTAGCTTTGACTATTTAATCTTAATATAAAATTTAAAATTTTATATTTGTTGGTAAATACAAGAGCTACATAACGTATTTAATTAATACCAACAATTCTAATTCATTTACAATTCTGTTCATGTCTTCATTTTTTTATTGTGAGTTGAATTAAACAAATATTTCGACTTAAGGCTTGAAAGGTCCTTTGATTAATTTAGTGCACAAAAAGAATCTCTAAATACCGTATGAACTTTTTCATGATATTTGTAATGCACTTGACTTATACGATTTATGTCTGATGGACACAGAGCAACAGGCAGGCAGATTTGCTAAATATTTCCAGCATTCGCCATGAAAATCAATTAAAATCTTCTACTTAATAAAACATCAACAGAAACTCACTTTTCGAAGTACGGAGGAAAAGTTCGCTTAAGCCGATACACACAACTTAATCAAATGTCTGCAATCTGATAGATAATAATTGGAATGGCTTACTTCATTCATTCTAGTTAGTTTCTTTGAATAAAATAGCCGCCACCAATCTATGAAGCTAACACCAATTCGTGTGATGGATGTACAGAAATCTACAAGAAGTATACTTCCAATCAGTGCAATGGCAAAAATTAGTATTGAAACGAAAACAAATCGCTCAATACGATTTATACTAACAACAAATATTATTTTTCCATGTCAGTTACGTACCAGAGAAGCAAGAAAATAATTGTCTACACATAACTCCACGGCGAGAGAGCTCTTAATACACTCCAACTACCTATGGTATTTTTCCTATGCCCAAGGGATGCATTACCTTATGTTAGATTCGCAAAACTTTTATTTGAGCGATAATATCAGCGCATTATTTCAGTATTTCACTTAATTTTTGTTAGTAAAGTCCGCTTAGTAAAAATGTTGGAAAAGTAGGAAATGTAATAAAAGCAGTATGGGGCGCCAGTGCGTAAGACAAGATTTCTAATGAACTCAATCAAAAATCGATTTGCTTTCGATATTATTGGAGTATAAAGTTCAAATGCAAACATAAAGCTATCTATCAAAATTGACGAGCCGAACATCAAATGGAATTTATGATATAAATTGCCAGTGCTCTAAGTGGTTACGAGGAAATGTCCAGATTCTGCTCCTTTCTGTTATTCATTTGCGATAATTCGAACACTCAGTGTGCGTCATATGTGAAGTAACTCATTTGAAAAGGAAAAGGAATTATTAATAATCGCTGGGGAATTTCGGTTTTGTGATTTCAAATCACGGCTGACGCATTTGCATTGAAATTTATTCATGCTGTGATGTTTAAAAGACTTCATGATTTAATTGTAGTAAATAAAGGAGCATGTGTGATTTGTGATATGTCAGGAATCATAAGAAAAATCGCAATTTTTTATATAATCGCAATTTCAAACAAAAAGTTATTAAAAACCATTAACTACTCTCTGTGAATAATAAGCCACTGTATGGTGACAGATAACCCCATTTAACCTCATTAACAGCCATATATTTACTATTAAATTTAAATATAACGACTATGTGTAACACAGTTTTTAAATAAAAAACAAGTTTAAAAAAATTTTTAAAATATTGGATATATACAAAACAATTTCGTCTCAGAATAAAGGTGTCATTTATCATATCTGCATTTCAATAAAAATTACTACTATTTCAGAAATTAGTATACGGTATAGTTATGATTTATTCAATGTGAGCTGAGTTCGGATACAGATTTGTTCCGACAATTTTTTAATAAAATTTTATATTTTATTTTTTATATCATGTTTTATGAAAACAATTAGAACCGATTAGATTATCAACATTTTCAGAAAGCCTTACTCCACCCCAGATTTAATTGCTACCCTATTAAATATCGCAATTAGCATAATTTAATTTTATTATATTAAAATATTTAAGCGTAACTGGTGTAGTTCATCAGGGATCCCAACTAAATCATTTTCATTAGTCATTAGTCGTCGTTTTCCATAAATTAGCAATTTCTGGTTTTGACGTCTGTACCACTTCTTGTCAGTGCTTTATCAGCTTGGAATATTAGCAACAGTTGAGCTGCCCACGGCTTTTTTCAGAAAACGATTACATACTATTTTCAAATCACTATTATAAACTCACAATAACTTTTGTCTTCTAGAACAATGCTTTAATTTGGCTGTTTATAATCAGTGTCAGCAGATCGTACATATATGACTAGCTTAAAGTTAGCCCTTAGCGCTGTACTTTTCATCGTTGCACGGTCTACAGTATCACTATTTTTTTGTTCATGCATAAATGATGCTCACTTATCAATCCAAATGGTCTTGAGTTGATATAACCAAAAAAATCCAAGTTTACTCATTGACGCAATTATTAGAGTACAAAAAATTTAATAGATTCATAAAACCACAATTCAAGTTCATTTTTTGACGCAATCGATATTGTTCACACTTCTACACCGTAATATAATGTAGAAAAAATATATCATTTCAGTATCTTCAGCCAAAGTGGTAGAGATAGCATCCGGCAACATACACCTCCTTTCCTTACCTCCTTAATTTGAAAGAATATTTCTGTACAATGATCTATTATGCATTCAGCATGCATCGTAGATAAATATATAAAAAGTTATAAATACTTCAAAACAAAATATTATTTATATGAAATATATAATTAGTGAAATGTAAAAATTTGGCATGTTTCTACTGCCGATTACTACTGCTCCAAATAAACTTCCTATTCTAATTTTGCTACTCTAGGGATGACAATGCAGCAGGAGTACTATCCTTTTTCGCTCTACTATTACCACTGAATAAGTCTTATTTGTACTTTTTAAAACCATTTCATAAATCACAATTAAGTTATAAATTTGATTTTAAATATAGCGCAGTTATACCAGTTAATATTATTCCATGCAGTTTTATGTACCGTGCCAATCGTCCTTGTCCATTTACGGTTGGCTTGAGTTTTGCTCGAGTAGAAGTTGATAGAACGAAACTCTATGTACCTAAATTGCTTATATATGATTTAAAATATATAATTTGATTAAAGTGAAAAAATAAAATAATATCCGAAGTGTAAAACATATGAATATAAAGCAAAAACAACGAATATTAAAATTGATCTTAGTTTGAATAATGTAAACGCTGAACTAATATATCGAAACTTATTAATCCAATGTCTTTAAGGAGAAACAAAGTGAAACATGAAGTACACATTTTTTTTCGTTCACAAAGTAGAGAATATAATTTTAAAAATAATGTATAGTTTATATATATATATATGCTATATATGTATATAACATATATAGAATTAATTCTTAAACTGCCCCAACCTAACGCTATTCATTAATTTCAAATAAAATAATTATATTTTTATTGTTTGTAAATTCCAATTAAAATTTCTTTATATAAGCATAATATGTACTCTTCAATATTTATTTAAAATTACCAAAATTAATTACTCTTTAAAATAATAAATATTGTTTTTAATCGAAACACAGCGTATACGCGAGTAAAAATAATTTAATAATAACAAGAACATAATTTTCCGCAAGAAATTAAACAAAACGCATAATTAATTTTGGAACTACCCATTAAGATAGGGACTAAATTTTATTTGTAGATTTCGGAAGCGCATAATAAGCGATTAAAACATCTTTAATCAGGCGATTATCGCAGCAGGCGATTCGCATCGCTTTTGTTACTTACTGAATATACTCATATAAATGATTATGTTAATGCATTACCTTATAAAACAAACAAATAGGCAGGCAGACAGGCAGACAAACAGACAGACAAACAGACAGACAGTCAGAGAGATAGACATACAGACGGACCCACAAACGAATAGATAGAAGATACAAGCAGAAGAGATATGTGTAAATAATACGCGTGAAGACTGTAGCGAACAAGCGTTTCTGGTACATTACAGGGCATGCTGCATTTGCACCTTCTGCTCGGTATGTGGTCATTATGAATTTCAAAATATGAAGTTCCGAACACAGGAAATTTAATTCAATTAGGCATCTTAGAAGACTGCATGCTAACAAGATCTGAACGTTTATGAATCGCTTTAATTGAACAAGAAAAAAAGGAATAAATTCACTTAGAATTAAAGTGATATATTGGGGAATCAATTGTGTGAAGGCGCTAACGACGCCGCACAGCACTGGAAGCAAGCAAACCCGCGAAGTAGGTAAATGGAATAATTTTTGGAAAAGATTTTATTTTAAGTTGTATCCATTTATAAATAAATAAAGACATTAATTAATTTGTATAAATAAATAATTGGAATTTCTAAAAACTTTTTATCATTATTATGTGCTTCGATAAACAAGTAAATAACTGTCGTTTTATGTAAACCATATATATATAATCAAAGATATGGCATGACAAAAAATAGTTTTCAAATAACTCTAAGATAAGTAAAAGATAGATTAGCTTAAAATTTTAAATTAATTTCATTAAAAGGATTTCGATCATTACTTAAGAAAATCAAAACTAAACAGTTTTAATACACAAGTCTCAAGTTACAGTGTCACTAATTGTTACAGTCTTCCAATTCCAACAAGCACAATAGTATTAACCTCTAAAACGGACATCTAAATTAGTGCTAAAAATTATAGGAGCAGCGCAAATCTTAATACTGTACGGAAAATTGTAAAATAGTTCATGGATCAATAAAAAAAATTCCATATACCGCAAACGACATGATTTCCTCTATAACAGTTTTTGGATGATGTCATTTTTCTCAAAACTATAGTCGAACAATCTGTAAAATGGAGATTTTTTTAAGGATCCTTTTAAAACTTCTTAAACCAAAAGGCAAATAAACACATATTGAGTTCCCGAAAATATCATTTTACCAATAAAAATCCTCTAGAATAATGCATATTGTTTCGTTCGAGTTTATCTCTTTTTTCTTTTAAATCAATAAATATATCGACAAGGCAGTACACTGTCACCTCTGCTTTTGATTTTCTTTTGCTGCTTAAGAAAACAATATACGTACAAACAAAAGTACATTCACTAAGGTTCAATTGAGGTCTTAAAAGTTCTAGAATAAGCGATCAATCACAACCGCAAGATTTAAAAACAATTTTATAAAAACCACACTTGCACATCTTTAAAGGTCTGAAAACAAAGAAATGTCTAGCCAAGGTAAACACATATACAGCTTAACAATCTTACTTTTATTATAATGAAGCACACGTTTAAATGTGTTAAACAGATTAAAAAACTAAATCACGGCTACTCTAACATTAGGCGTACAGTCAAATCTCCATAGCTCGCAGTACTATTTTGCAAAAAAAAGATTCGACATGTGAATATTTTGAGCTAAAGAGTTTTTTTGTAATTGTATGTTATTTATTCTCTGAACCCTGTTGCACTATATTTAGTACAAGTTATAGTTATGGAAGTTGGACTTGAATTTTCAACATGGAAGAATCAGTTCTCATATCTGGATACGAAAAATGTAAAGCTACCTTATATATTATAAATTATATAATATATAATGTATAATATATATTACATATTAAATTAAATAAATATACATTGTGACCGAAAAGCTTCCGGAAATTTTAAATAAAACGCAAAATTCTTAATCTTCATCAATATTTATTTTATCTCCTTCAAAATATGCTCCATTAGAAGCGATACACAAATGCCAACGTTTCTTCCAATCATCAAAACATTTTTTATAGGCGCTTTCCGGTATGGCTTTGAGTTCCCTCTGCGAATTCTGTTTTACGTCTTATATGGATTCAAAACGCGTTCCTCTGAGTGGTAATTTGAGGTTGGGAAACAGGAAAAAGTCACACGGTGCAAGATCAGGTGAATACGGTGGCTGTTCGATGGTATTTATTGAATGTTTGGCCTTAAAATCGTTGATAATGTTGAACAAAGCGAGGAGAATCGGAAAAAGCCAGGAATTATCCATACACAAATAGGCCACCAAAAGCAAAGAGCTCTCACGACCGATGCCTAGCTCTCGTGCTATCTCTCTAACACTCACATGAGGATTTTGGAACACGATTTCCTTTGCCTTTTCAATGTTTTCGTCGGTGGTAGAGGCCGAAGGTCGTCCAGAACGCGGCATGTCTTCGACGGTCGTACGACAGTCCTGAAAGGCTTTGTACCACTCATAAACTTGAGTTTTCGATAAAACTGATTCCCCATAAGCCTTTTGTAGCATTCGCAACGATTCTGCACACGAAATTTCGTTCGAAAAACAAAATTTGATGCAAACTCTTTGTTCAATATTTTTTTCCATTGTTTTTTTCGCAACGCACTACTGAGGTGAACTGGTTTCAACAGCTGCCGTAAACGAACTGTCTGACAGATCGCGCTCATTTTTGGCATAGTAATTAAGGACAGTGCTGCCAAACTACATAAACTTAAAATATCGAAAAATATACAGCGCGCGAATTTTAAATGAGAACTTCCGAAAACCTTTCGGTCACAATGTAT
>NC_051848.1:101788886-101803197 GCF_002237135.1 Teleopsis dalmanni
CAAAAAACAAAAAAAGTTCCTGTCCCAGTTCAAACAGATAATATCGAAAGACCAATAGTATATGTTTCAGGTAGATATGATGTTTCACAATGCGTTAATAATTCAACTTGTGTCCTTTCATCAATTGACTCTATCGAGGAAAAGTTAGAACGTTTATGGAAGCTAGAAGAAGTCTCGATCACTCCACATGCTTGGACTAGTGAACAACAAGTTTGTGATCATTTGTTTTCAGAAACAGTATGCAGAACAGATGCAGGTAGAGTTATGGTAAGGTTGCCATTTAAGGATAGTCCTCAGTGTTTAAGCAGTTCATACGGTACAGCGTTGCGCAGATTTATTGCACAAGAATATCGATTGTCACGGTCGCCTGAGCTCAAAACGCAATATGTTGCCTTTATGGAAGAATATCAAAACCTTGGTCACATGATTGAGGTAAAAGATCCAAATATTGATGAACCTCATTATTACATTCCGCATCATTGCTTATTGAAGCCAACCAGCACCTCGACGAAATTAAGAGTCGTATTCGACGCATCATGTCGAACCTCTTCTCAGAAATCTCTCAATGATATTTTGATGATTGGACCTACTCTTCAAACTGAATTGTTCATCCTCTTGTTACGTTTTCGCTTATTTCGTTTCGCTCTTACTGCTGACATAGTGAAGATGTATAGGCAAATTCTGATTGATCCTGAAGATAGAAAATTTCAGTACATTCTTTGGAGAAGTTCACCATCTACCAATATTCGTACTTTCCAGCTCAACACAGTTACATATGGAACAGCTGCTGCACCGTACCTTGCCATTCGTTGCCTATTGTATATAGCGCATCAATATGTGGATCAATTCAAGATTGCAGCTGAAGTAATCAAATCTTCGTTTTATATTGATGACTTATTGCATGGTGCAGATTCTCTTTCTGAGTTACATCAAATAAGATACGAATTGGAAGAGCTTCTAAAACAGGGAGGTTTCGAATTAGCTAAGTGGCACTCAAATCATCAAGCTTTTAGAGATGACACTACTATCAAAGATCTCAATATAGGTTCGGATGTTATTACCAGCACATTGGAACTGAAATGGGATCAAGATAAGGATGTATTTATTCCTTAATTTAATGTTAAACCAAACTCTATCAGCCGCATCACAAAAAGAACTATTTTATCAATTGCGTCGTCACCATTCGACCCATAAGGACTATTAGCTCCAATAACCATTTCAACTAAAATATTATTGCAAGAGCTATGGCTGCTTAAATTGGATTGGGACGAATCCTTTCCTCAAAACTTACATTCAGCATGGGAAAGGCTTTGTCACGATTTGTCATCATTGAACACCATTACCATTCCAAGGTACTGTCTAAAACCAAAAGCAAAAACAATTCAGCTCCATGGGTTCTGCGATGCATCGATTCGCGCATATGGTTGCAGCATTTACATTCGCGTCACAGATGATTCCAACCTCATAGAGGTTCAACTATTCGTATCCAAATCTAGAGTAGCTCCGCTAAAAAAACAATCGCTTCCAAAATTAGAACTTTGTGGAGCACTGCTACTTGCAAGACTTTACAACAAAATTAAATCGCTCTTCGAAAAGTTTGATACGGACGTCTATCTATGGTCTGATTCCCAAATCGTATTACATTGGCTTAAAATGCATTCGGCCACACTGTGTGCCTTCGTAGGCAATAGAGTTTCTGAGATTCAAGACCTCACCGCAGGTTCACATTGGAGATATGTCCACACAAATTGTAATCCAGCAGACATTGTGTCAAGAGGCAGCACTGTTAAGGATCTCACTAATTCTATTTGGTTTAAAGGACCTTCATTTCTTCGTCAAGAGATGTATAAGTGGCCTGCAAACAAGAACGACAACTTGGATTTTGAAGAAGTTAATAAGGAAAAACGAAAAGCAGCATTCAAGGTAACTGTATCAACCAATTATGTCATAGATATTATTGATAAGTATAGCTCACATACAACGGCTGTTCGTGTACTGGCTTGGTTGTTTCGTTGGTATCATCATTATAAGAAGAAGTTCAACCGCAATGTCTTTACAGAAGTTCTTACTCATGAAGAATTAGACCACGCCTTCCGATGCATCATTTCAAATATACAAGCTCAGTACTTTGCTGAAGATATTTATTTATTGAATCCAGGATCTATAACAAAAGGTTCATTAAAATACCTCAACCCATTTATTGAAGATACCGGTGGGTATAAGCTGATAAAGGTTGGTGGACGATTAGAATTGGCTGATCTTGCAAAAGAATGTAAACATCCTATCCTGCTGCCTAGCAAATCTGAATTCGTCATACGTTATGTTCGTTACTTGCATCGTAAGAATTATCATGCTGGACCTAAGGCACTAGTGGCACTCAATCGTTTAGAGTTTTGGATTATAAACGCCAGAGAGCTTGCTCGAAGAGTAGTCAGGCAATGTGTTCACTGCGTGCATTATAAGCCAAAACTATTGCAACAGATGATGGGCAATTTACCGGTAGAACGTCTCACACCGTCACGGCCGTTTGCGCGCTGTGGTATAGATTTTTGTGGACCATTCAACACGTATTTACGTATAAGAGGGAAGCCTCCATACAAAACTTATATCGCCATTTTTATTTGTATGGCAACAAAAGCATGTATGGCAACATCGAAGTTGTATCAAGTTTGTCAACAGACGCGTTCATTGCAGCATTAAAAAGAATGATTGGCAGGAGAGGCTTACCAAGTGATATATTTTGCGATAACGCAACCAATTTTGTTGGGGCTTCGAATCAATTGACAGAACTAAAGTCATTCTTGTTTAATAAAATAACCCAATCGTCTATCATTCAGTACTGCGCGTCTGAATTTATTAATTTTCACTTTATTCCGCCCAGGGCACCTCGTTTTGGCGGTCTTTGGGAGGCTGCAGTTAAATCCGCAAAAGGGCACTTATATAGAAGTTTGATGACTACTAAGTTAACATTTGAGGAGTTGTCAACAGTAACAACCGAGATAGAAGCTATTCTCAACTCTCGACCATTGACACCACTTTTGCCGGATCCTAGCGACTACGAAGCATTGACTCCTGCTCATTTTTTGATTAGGTGCTCTTTAAAGGCGTTGCCGGAGTGGACGGAATTTGCTAATACTAACATGCTCGACAAGTGGTCCCTCATCATCGGTTTGAAACAATCATTTTGGAAGCGGTGGTCTCATGAATACATAAATGAGCTACAGATGCGCACAAAATGGACCTGTGAAATACCAAATATCATGCCCAATGCAATGGTGTTAATTCATGAAGACAATGTGCCTCCACTACATTGGCAACTCGGAAGAGTTCTGAAGGTCATACCAGGCAAGGACGAGCATGTCAGAGTAGTTGACGTACGTACCTCAAAGGGCATCATTCGCAAACCTATCCACAAACTAGCCATTTTACCTATTGAAAGTCCTTTCAAGGAGGCCGGGATGTTGGGTAACAATACAAAATAACATAAAATATATAATGTTCATAAATAACGAAAGTTTTTGTATTATTGGCAACCCTGTTGCACAATGTAAGTTTTTAATAAAAACGATCAGTCTTGATCAAACTCGAATTAAAAAACAACGTGTTTAAATTCTGACCATTCTCCAATATTGCTTACTTATGGATGTAATATTTTATCTACGCTACCTAAACCGACACTAACAAACCGTTTAACAGACTGGAATTATTTTAAAGCCCAGATAAATGAAAATATTGACCTATCCTGCAAAATACGAAGTATAAATGACCTAGAGAGTGAAACGCATTGCTTTACAAGCTTGATTCAAAAATCGGCATGGCGCAGTTCTCCACTGCAGAATAGTAAGCAATTTGATAAAAACTATCCGGTCGAAATTTTAAATCTAGTCTATAATAAAAGAAAACTACGTTAAAAATAGCAACAATCACGATTAATGCAAGATAAAAGAAACCTTAATAATGCCACTCAAAAATTAAGAAGAGAAATCAGTAATTTTAAAAATGAAAATGTTAAGAAATATCTTACAAACTTGACATATGATAGCAAAACTAACTATTCTCTCTGGAAAGCTATGAAAAAATATAAAAGACCGATCACTCATAATCCTCCATTAAAAAAAGATAATAATGAATGGGCGAAAAGCAACATTGAAAAGGCACACGTTTTGGCTGAATACTTAAGTAATACCTTCAATCAAGAAGAAACTCATCATATAGAGCCAAATAACAACATAGATGATGAAGCTATTTTGCGGATAAAAAATAAAGAAGTAACTGGGGAAATCAAAAAATTGAAATTAAAGAAATCACCAGGATATGACCTCCTAACTAGTGAAGTGTTGAAAAAGCTACCTCCAAAAGGAGTAGCCAAACTTGCACAGATATTTAATGCGAGTATAAAATTAAATCATGTCCCTAGCTATTGGAAAGTTGCTGAAGTGGTGATGGTTCTAAAACCAGATAAGGACCAAAATTCTCCAACTTCATATAGACCAATCTCTCTCCTGCCAACCATAGGAAAACTGTTCGAAAAGCTTATCTGTAAAAGACTTGCAAAGGTAGTTTGTCAAAGAAATCTTATCCCAAATCATCAGTTTGGATCTCGGAAAAAACACTCAACAATCGAACAAGTACACAGAGTTACGCACGAAATAGAAAAGGCTTTAGAAAACAAAGAAACTTGTTCAGCTGTGTTTCTGGATATATCAAAGGCTTTTGACGGGGTTTGGCACTCTGGCCTGATATATAAGTTAAACACTATCCTGCCACAGCAATATTGTAAACTACTGGAATCGTATATTGGCGAAAGGTACTATCGAGTTAAACTAATTGACGCGTATTCGAAATTATATCCTATAAATCGCGGGGTCCCTCAGGGGAGTATACTAGGCCCATTGCTGTACCTGCTGTACACATATGATTTGCCAGTGAACCCAAGATGTATTGTTGGAATTTTTGCAGATGACACGGTATTAATGGCTACAGGTCCAAACAACAAGGTGTCTACCACTAAGCTTCAAATCGCTCTTCAAGAAATTGAACAATGGACAAATAAATGGAAGCTGATAGTAAACACTTCAAAATCTAATCATGTAGACTTTACTAACAAAAGAGAAAATCAAATTTCATTATTTCTAAATAGCGTAAAAATTCCAGTTGCAAATTCTGGGAAATATCTGGGTATGAGTCTAGATGCCAAACTGAGATGGAAGGTACACGTCAAGAAAAAATTAAATGAGCTAAAAATAAGATACAAAAAGTTAACTTGGCTTATTGGAAGGGAATCTAAATTATCTCAGCAAAACAAGCTTATGATCTATAAACAAGTCTTCAAGCCGGTCTGGCTTTATGGTGTCCAAATCTGGGGTTGTGCGAAAAAACAAAGATTTCAAAACAAAGTAATCAGGGATGCAGTTAACGTTCCGTGGTACGTGCGAAATTCTGATCTACATCGTGACCTTGAAATACCTACTGTCAAGCAAGAAATTCAGAAGGCTGCTAAAAAACATTATGACAGGCTGAGACAACTTTTAAACAGCACCATTCCAGCGCTACTTTGTGATGTCACTCACAGACGCTTATGCCGCTTCAAACCTAATGACCTTTTGAGGCGTTTCAACCAGCAAGGAGATGACTAGTTCGTATCTATATGCTCACCCTTGATAGACTTAGATAAACTTACTTGTAATAAAAAAAACCTCTTGTTAGTCAATATGACTAGTTGTTGTAAATTTAAACTCTTCATTTTGTTTAAATATAATTACAAAAAAAAAAAAATACGGTCTAATTTCAGATATGAAATCAAAGCGCTTATTAGATCCGCTGACAAAATTATCCTCAACTGGCATAGTAAAGACTATATTAACGCAGTCCGTGTAAACATTAGATCCAAACTCCAAATTCTTTGCGATCATCAGGAAGTATGTCGATGTGTATGGAGCAAACACCTACAGTCTCCCTGACACCTCTTTAGTCTATATAAAAGGTCACACCGTTACTCATCAGAGAAAGCAATAGCAATCCAAGAAGAATTTTCAATATTGTTAGAGCAAGGAATCATACGCCCTTCGAGCAGTCCGTGGTCGAGTCCAATCCACCTAGTCACAAAGAAACAGGCACCTGGAGAGCCTTCGGTGATTTCAGGAAACTGAACGCTTAGACGAAACCAGACCGGTATCCGATACCATACTTAGACCAAGTAACGTACAAACTACATGCCAGCAAATTGTTCTCAAAAATCGACATCCACAGAGCATACTACAACATACCAATGTTAGCTGAACACATATACAAAACCACTGCCCATTAGGTTGTTCGAATTCGTTGTAATGCCTTTCGGGTTGAAAAATGCCACGCAAACTTTTGAACGGCATATAGAATCGTTGTTCAGATCAATGCCATTTGTCTTCTGTTTCCTCGATGACTTCTTAATATTTTCAGAAAGCGAGCAACAACATGTGAAACATATAGAGGCAGTACTAAAAACTCTAAAGGAAGTCAAACTTATCATAAACACTGCCAAATGCGGGTTCGGAGTTTCGCAGATAAACTCCGAACTCGACATATCAGCCGTAGAAATCAGCCCACCTACAGAAGGAGTGAAAGCAATCGAGGAATATGCGAAACTAAAAGCAATTAAAGAAATTCGCCGTTATCTATTGCGCTATTTAAATTAACATTTCTTTCACCCTCAAGTGCAATTCGATTGACATCAGATGCATTTATCAATGCAGTCGGTGCAGTACTAGTACAACAAGAAAGCGATGTTTGGCGTCCAGTTGCATTTTTTTGCATCGAAGCTTAAGGCAGCACAAAAAAACTACAGCACTTACGGCAGGGAATTATCTAGCTATCGAAAATTTTAAACATTTATTAGAAGGCAGACATTTTACCATTCGCAAGGATCACAAACCGCTAATATATGCTTTCCAGCAAAAATCGGATAAGGTTTCAGCTCACCAATTGCGACATCTAAGTTTCATGAGAGTGTTTACAACGAGTATAACATACGTGGCAGTGACAACGTAGTAACAGATAGTTTATCTCGAGTGGATCAACGATTCGATCATTTGGATTTAATGATACTTTCAGAGTGCCATGGTTATAGATATGCATTAATTATGATAGACAGATTCACACGATGGTCAGAGGTCACTCCATTGAAAGACATCACCGCTGACACAGTCGCGGAGAATTTTTTTGCAACTTGGATATCGCGATTTGGGTGTCCCAAAATAGTAACAACTGACCAAGGAACTCAAATTGAATCGGCACCGTTCAAGGCGTCAGCAAAACGCTTAGGGACACAGAGAATACGCACATCGCCGTATCACCCGAAATCAAATGGGTTAATTTAGCGATTTCGTCGCACTTTGAAGACCATACTCATGGCACGAGCTCAGCACACATGGGTACAATTATTACCTTCAGTTTTATTATGTCTTCGATCCTCTGTTAAAGAAGACATAAACGCATCAGCAGCAGAAATAGTGTATGGTACAACATTGCGCTTACCAGGAGAATTCTTTGTAAAAACACGGATGCTTCCAGAGGAACAAAAATTCTTAAAAACATTATGTGAGCATATACGACAAGTTAAACCAACTCTAACTTTCAATCATTCAGTCCTGTTTTCGTTTATAGGGCGTTGTATAGTGCATCTCATGTATTTGTAAGAGCAGACCATCTAAGAAAACCATTAGAACCACCGTACACAGGTCCATGCAAAATAATCAAAAGAATCAACCACAGACTTTTTTCAGTGACGTACGCGGGAAGCCAGTAAACTTAGCAATAGACAGACTAGGCCTTCTGGCCTTCTTCGAGCCCATGGTTATGGAGCCTAATTTCATCGAAGTGGACGTAAGTGGCAAACCCACGAAAGAGGAACAACTGGTCCGACAAAAAAAGAACGTAACCTTTGACTTTTGATGCCCACTTAGCAATCAGCAAGCCAGACCACCAGTTCAGCTATAAGGGGGAGTACTGTAGCGAATCCGTCACACACAGACCATCACACAGACCAGCGCCATATAGTGCGCTAGTTTGTTTCAACGACGCGCCATGTGTTAACAACCACCGTTTGTAAAGAACCAACAACATATTTTATTTTAATTTATTTTTCATTATCGTGTAAATAATTGACATTAAGTTTGTAAATAATTCATTAGTAGTAAGAAATAAACATTGTGTGGCAAACTAGCCACATACATATATATATTACATGTGTATATATACACACAGTAGAAAAAGTCTGCGGTCACCCACAAAATTTTTCTTGAATTCCACACAACTTTTTTAATTTTTACTAAAATTGATTTTTATTTTCTGATTTATTTTAACCAAAGTAACAACAACAAAAGTTCAATAAAATGTGCAAAAGCAATTATTTTGAAGCAGAAAAAATCTGCCATCACTTCTTAATATATAGATTTACCGTTAATTTTAATTCTCTTGCAAGCATTAGTGTTAGTGAGCAACAAATAACTGTTAAATTTTGGAAAGATGATGTAAGCCAACGAAAAATTGCTGAAGATATTGGTCGTCAATATTCATCTGTGCAGAGAGTTATTAATAACTTCCACGGACAGGTAATTACGTTTCTAAATTTAGCACTGGCCGTCCCTCAATTCTGTCAAATAGAGAAAGACGCAGCATAATCAACCAGGTGAAAGTAAATCCAAGAGTAACAGCCTTCAAACTAGCTGAGCAGATTGCCGGAATACTTGAAAACAAAATATGTCCTGATACTGTGCGCAAAAATTTGAAGAAATGCATGTATTATACCCTGATTGCAGGAAAGAAGTCATACATATCAAGATATAATAGAATAAAATGATTAAGCTTTGCAAGAAAGCATATAAATAAACCTATAAAGTTCTGGAAATGAGTCATTTTCTCCAATGCGAGTTAATTTTACATTTTTGACATCAAAGTTAGAAAACTTGCATAGAGAAAATTATGCACAGCCTATGATAAACTGTAACCAGTAAAACGTGGTGGTGAAGGCGTAATGATTTAGTGGTGTATAGCAAGTAATGGTGCTGTCAGACTTAAATTTGTACAAGATACAATGGAGAAATATGGGTATCTAAATATGCTAAAAACAATATGCTAATTTGAAAGAAAATGCCAGAATGTTAGGATTCGAGGCAACCTTTTTGTTTCAGCAAGCCAACGACTCTAAGCATACAGCACCCATCGTACGGATTTGGATGCTGTACTATGCTCTTACGCAACTTCAAACACTACCAGAACCACCAGACCTTAGTCCTATAGAAAATCTGTGAGTTTATTTCGAAAATAAGATTCGCCAGCATATGTTTTCCAGCAAGAATATAGTAAGAAACGTCATCAAGGATGAATGGCTAAAAATAACACAGGCTACTGCAAAGCTGGTTGAATCCATGCAAAGACGCTTAAAAGAGGTTATTAAGAGCAGAGGTTATCCCATAGGTTGTTAAATATAATATATCTGTGAATTTTAATTGTTTTATTTTAAATATTAAGAAGTGAAAGCAGACTTTTTTTGCTTTTAAAATTGTTTAAACTGTATAAAATTTAAAATGTGTATTATATCAAACAACATTGTATAATATTGACCCATAAACAGAATAATAATTTCTCAAAAGCCAAAATTTAACCAAAACTTTAAAATGGTCTTTTATTATTTAGTTATTTTAAATATGTAATGCACGCACATTCATAATGAATTTGTATATACAGTCAGAGTCATAAGTCTACAAGCAGACACTACAAAAATTTTTGTTTGAAAATATTTTCCAAAAAAATAAATTTATTGGAAACATATTTTATTGTTTTTTTATAACATTCAATGCACAATGTTTTTGCCAAATTTCGTTGCATTTCTGCAAAAAACAGCCGAGATAACGGTACTTTTATCATAAAGAGTAGCAAAACAAGCGATCAAAAGATTGGTATTCACCTCTTGTGAAATTTTTAACAAATGTCCAGCCATAATTTTTTGAAACATTTTAAAATATTTTTTTTTTAAATATTTTATCATTTATAATCATTCAGTATATGCAAAAATATTAATAGAAAAGTTTTATCTTGTTTAGCATCTAGGAATTCTTCATTTATTAATATTACGTGTTTTCACGTTTTTTCATTTCAAAAAATTTTAATAACATATACAGTGAGAATTAATTTAACGATCGATTTCACCAAACACAACATCCAATGTGCCAATTATAGCGACTATATCAGCCAACATATGTTGTTTTCCAATTTTATTAAGCGCTGCTAAATGTGCGAAACCGGGAGCCTTAATTTTACATCGATAAGGTCTACTACTACCGTCTGATACCAAATAAACTCCGAATTCCCCTTTTGGTGCCTCAATTGCAGTATATGTTACACCTGGAGGTACTTGGTAACCTTGTGTAAATAATTTAAAGTGATGAATTAAGGCTTCCATTGACGTTTTCATTTCAGTCCGACAAGGTGGCACAACTTTCGCATCATCAGTTTTTATTTCACCAGCTGGCATTTGGTTTAGGCATTGCTCAATAATCCGTAAAGACTGTCGCATTTCTTCTATTCGGCAAAGATATCGGTCATAGCAATCACCCTTTGTACCAATTGGAACGTCAAATTCAACCAAATCATACGCGTCATATGGTTGCTGCTTACGTAAGTCCCATTTTATCCCTGATCCGCGTAGCATTACACCACTAAAACCATAATTAAGTGCCTCTTCAGCTGATACAATACCAATATCCATTGTTCGTTGAACCCATATTCGATTTGTAGTTAATACATCTTCCACCTCATCTAGACGTTCGGCAAACTTAGCAGCAAATTCGTAAATATCGTCCATTAAGCCTAAAGGCATATCCTAATTTTACAAGCATGTTATTAATTTGTATACGAAGTTTTAAAGTTATTTACCAAAGAGACACCACCAGGACGTATATAAGCAGCATGCATCCGTGCTCCAGACACACGTTCATAGAATTCCATCAATTTTTCACGTTCTTCAAAAAGCCAGAAAAATGGTGTTAAAGCACCTACATCTAGAGCATGTGTTCCAATAGCCATTATGTGATTAAGAATACGTGTTACTTCAGCAAATAACGCTAAAACAATATATAATGAATTATTGAACCCATCTTTCATTTTAATTCTGAAAATTACATTACACAACTATTTTGTTGCTTTGTGAATTTATTATATTATCAAAGTAAAAAAATTTAATTTACAACTTACTTCTAATATATTTTGCACGTAGAGGAACTTCTATATTTAGCAATTTTTCCACTGCCATTGAGTAGCACTGTTCATTACACATCATTGAAACGTAATCCAATCTATCAAAATATGGCAGAGCTTGGGTGTAAGTTTTATATTCAATTAGTTTTTCAGTGCCCCTATGCAACAGTCCAATATGAGGATCGGCTCTCACAACAGTCTTTGTGACAAAATAATTAACACATTAAAAATAAGACAATATACTAACTAACCTCTCCATCGAGTTCCAAAACCAAACGCAGTACGCCATGAGCAGCTGGATGCTGAGGACCAAAATTTAAGGTCAGGTTACGTACTGATTTTTCCACCGGAATAATTTTATCTATTTGAAATTGCTTATCATTGCATATATCCGTATTAATAATAAAGACAATATTTACTATTCCATGGTGGCAACTTCCATAAGGAAGCATCTGTATCTGGGTACATTACGGGTCCGCTGAATTGCTTCATAAACTCCGGATCCGGATACCATTTTGAAGCTGCACGAAATTGACTACTCCTTACACATTAATATACAAAAAATGATTATATTGTTAAATACTGTGCATGACATTTATAATATTGTTACATAAGAATTTGACTATCAGTCCATATTCGGCTTTAACGAAAAATAAGGTTCATACCTAACATAATAAAATAATTATTACTCACTTTCCTGCAAGTCCAACTTGTCGACCAGCACATAACGGGATATTAGTTGTCAACGACCGCTGCACAAATTGTTTCACAAGAGCGACATACATTTTTTCTGATATCGCCTTTCATTAGACTAAGGAATATAAACAAAACTATTTAGTGACAAGTTAGCAACGTTGCTAGGAAACACAGGGATGTTAGTAACAAATAAGTAATTATTTTATTAAAATAAACTAAAAACCGTACATAATATTAATAGAATTTTAAGAAATCTATATTGGTTCTCAGAAATTAAAAATGTTATGAGTATTTTTTGAGTTACACAAAAAATAAATCCATATATTGATATATATGAATATTTTTGAAAAAGTTTATTTTAAGAAAAATCTAGAAATGGTACATATTTGCACGCACATGTACAAAGAATATCTTTACAAGAACGGAAACTCCGCCCACTTCGTGAGAGTGCATTTGAAATTGTTTTTGAAAACTTATTTTTTATAACATTTCGACACACGTATTAAATACATGTGATCTTACCACGATAACATCAAATTGCTCTCTTTTTAGGGTTGCAGTATAATAATTTGCTGCTACTTGCTAATCATATGTTAACTTTTTAGTAATATAAAAAACTTATGCTTCCTTATTTGGTTAATAATATCACATTACGTAAACAAAATATATATTGTAACAAATAATATATGATAAATAAATATATAAATTAATATATAATAATTTAAATCAATTAATTTAAATCAGCTTAGTTTACTTAATCATGTAATATATATTCAGTAAATTAATTTTTGTTGCT
Source organism: Teleopsis dalmanni (assembly GCF_002237135.1). Lineage (NCBI taxonomy): Eukaryota > Metazoa > Arthropoda > Insecta > Diptera > Diopsidae > Teleopsis > Teleopsis dalmanni. The sequence continues at coordinate 101,801,611 of NC_051848.1, forward strand.
TTTTTCATATGAATTTTATAGTATTTCAATTTATAATGTTTGGCAACAAACTTTTGTAGAAGCAAATATTTTAATTAAATAAAAAGAACAGTTTTGAATATTTCTTATTTAGTGAGTTATATTTTCTTATATATTTTTTGAGCATGTAAAACATTATTTCAAAAACAATTTTGATATAATAGCATTAAATACCGTTTTGATGTGAAATTAATAACAAAGATTGAAGCTACTACCAATTCACTTTTTTATACGGCAGCACTTAAGTGATCCATGATAAATTGTGTTTCTCTGCGAAGACTTAATTTTTAAATTTAGTGCCAAAAAATATGTTGATGAGGAAGGGTGCACGCGCATTCCCTTTAAATGTGTGGTACGTATTATTGCCTTGCATGCATTTCTAATTGATTAGTAACAATAAATCTGTTGAAAAGGGAGGATGTGCGCGCATCCGCTCTAAATGTATGTGGTGAATAATACTTATTATTAATTTACGTACATTACTGTGTGATCAGTAGCGAAAAATCTATTGATAAGAGAGGGTGCATGCGCATTCATTGTCGGATTTATGAGTTTTTCTTACGAAGATATATTTTTATATAAAATTTAACAATTTTTAAATTTTAATATTGAAAAATTTTAATTTTATATTATGATTATAAAATATATTTATATATAAATACTAAAGTATTTAAAAATATTAGCTAAGTTTAATTAAAAGAAGTACAAGTTGTTTACATAATTTATTATTGTTATGAAATGAAATAGACTTGATTATTTACCAGAATTAATGCAAGATTTAAACGAGATATATGCTATACATTTTTAGTTCATCGGTTTGATGAATATTATAAATTTTTACATAATATAAAAATTAAAAACATATATATTTTATTTGTGTTGATTATGTATAGAATATATGAATATTTTCTTCAGAATTTGAATGACCTTAAAAACATAAATTTATTTGGGATATGATTATTATCATGTAGCGCCTTATGTTTATGTTTTAAATATTTTTATCTCAATGTGAACATAAAATGCACACCTACTAATATTTTAAAATAAATAGTAAAATACTTTCGCTAAACTGTTATATTAGAAATATGCATAGAACTTAAATGAAAATTTATTTTCTTTCATCATTATTGTGTGGAAATTTAAAAAAAGAACCATAACAAATTTTTTACATCCCTTGTATTTTCTTATTTCTACATTTAGTTTATTTAGCTATGTAGTTTATTCGACCAAAGTTCAAGATTTGGTATGCATTTTCCACACCACCCAAGAGGTATGCATAAAGGTGCGTTACCGAGTTTATGTGCCGGTTCCCCAAGAGGCATATCCACCATTATATATTGGTTATAATTTTTTACAGACTTTTACAAATACAAAATTAACAGAATAATAATTACAATACTTTTAAAAATTAATTGCAAATTTAAATATACATAAACTAAAAGCAAAAAAATTATTAAAATAAAAATTTAATTTATATGTAAAAGTCAACTGAATATCATGTGGAAAACTAAGCCTATGAATGCGTTACACGCAAGAGCTTTTGCCTATAGTCAGGTGTATTCAGAACCC
>NC_051848.1:101803297-101808826 GCF_002237135.1 Teleopsis dalmanni
ATTACCTCAGATACTTCAGTAAATTTCCTAACTATGTATATCTTCGTATTACAGAAACTATTAAATTGAAAAATTCTAATTAATATAGAATTAATTCAAAAAAGTGTTTAGATAATTGTTAGGTCCTTTGGGTATTCTTCCGTAAAACACATTTATCTAAATATAAATATTCTTGATCTATGTTTTTTTTTGTTTTTTTTTTGTGTTAGAAACTAATAAAAAACAAAAGAAATTAAATATAAAGATATTTTTAATTAACTAAATCCGTAAAATGTTGGCTGAAAGGCCGCAAAACAGTTTTCATTGTCATAATTAACCAATATTTTTATAATGGCAATAAAATTAGATGCATAAACTCTAAGCACTTGAAGTTTTATTTTCCAATTAGCAGTTAAAAGTGGAAAATTAAGGAAAATTGACAAAAACAAGAGCACGGCAAATGGGTAGTAGCATGAAGAGTTTTTAACTGGAAACTGCTGACTGAGAAGCAGGCATGGAAAATAGTGAAAATTATTGCCACAAATTTTCTGAAAGCATAGAAGACAAATTGTATTCAACAATTGCAGTCGCGACTACAAAAAAATATGAAAAGCTACAACAATTTAGATTTTTTTAGCACAGACATAAAAGAAAAGAAAAAAAAAAAACTTAAAAATAATTTATGCAGTTTTAGATACAAAAATGTTATGCGCCAGCATGAGATGCGGTACAAACTAAAATACTTAAAATTTTTTATATGAATACCTGGACGTCATCTACATCATCTATGTAGATTTCTGCCTGGGTTTGACCACAGACTTGAGTCTATGTTGGGAATATATTAGAAATTATTATTATGGAGAGTCATTTATTAGCTTTTAGCGTTCTTTTTGCGATAAGAGTTTATCTAATGGCCCGATCTAACCGACAAAAATATGAAGTATCTGCAACTACACTAACAAAATGTAAAATATCTCGAAATGCACGAATGAGCGTAAAATGCAAATTTGGTATGCGGCAAAAACAAAAAAAGCATAACATTTTTTTTTGTTTTTGTTTTAAACTTAATTTTCATATAAACTATTTTTATTTTTTTTTTTTTTTTTAAATTTTTTAAAATTTTTCCGACTTGGTAAGGTAGCGGTAGCGTGTTGCTGTTCTTCAGTTGTGCAGGCGTCGTGGGCGCAGCGTATGCAAAATGTTGAATTTAATAGCACAAAATATAAGACAACCCATTGAAAAGCTGAAAGTAAAAGGAAAAATACCTTTTGCAGACACGAGCACGGCCACAGACACAGACACACAGATGCAGATACCGACAACTTTCCCAAGCGAAAATAGATTTTGCATGAAGTGAATTGACTCTACTTAACTTAACTTTTCAAAAGACCGACGGCCGGCCACCAATACTTGAGACGGTAGCAGTTTAAAGTAGCTTAAATTGTTTTGTGGACTATTTTTCTCCTAAGGTAAACACACACAACGGAAAGTACAATTTAATTGAAAAATTCAGATAAAAACTGCAGATTTTATTTATGTGCAGAAAATGAACTCAATTGATATGAGGATTTATAGGTTATAAATGTTGTGGATAAAAAAATGCTCCAGTAATTCTCCATTCAATGCCATTAGTTTGAACACAAGTAATTAAAAGTTTATAGACATACAGAATAAAAACAATAAATGAGAGGAAAGAATAAAGAGATAGCTATATACTTCGATGGTTAGTTGGCATTTCGAGTGACTTAAAGTAAATTATATATATAATGAAATCTAAAATAATTTGAAAGCTGGGCCGAAGAACTTAGTAGTCCACTTCCTTATTTTTAGTTAACTTTAAAATTAAAAAGTAATCAAGAAACTATTCAGATATTTTCAATTTTCAACATTATAAAATCAACTACTTCAATTGAATTTATCGATAAATACCAAAGCTACTTTAAAATCTATAGAACTATTATAGATCAACAATTTTTTATTTTGCTATATATATATAAAAAAAATAAGTTATTTCTTGATATCACGCTACATATACTCTTTATGGACTTCAACAAACAAGCATTTGAAACCCTCAAGGGGTCGAAAATTCTTAAAGCGTTTACATTGCCGATGATCTCCTATAAGTTATTTCCTATAAGTTTTTAATAATTTAACAGGAAAAAATCTTCTATAAAGATGATTTGCAGTAGCATTTTCATTCTTAGCAGTTCCGGTTTCGCTAATTCTTTCTAGATATAAAGCACAATCTGTAGTATAATATCTACAGATCGAAGTTATTTTGTAGTCATGGCACAAAGTCAGAGAAGTTTAGGAATAGCATTTTTATTTTGAGTAGTTCCAACTTCTTCTGTTTATTTTAGCTATAAAGTATGATATATTATAATACAGATTGAAATCAACTTGTAATTATGACAGAAAGCAGAGAAATATAAATCAATTAATATCAACATTATTATCTAAAGATTCTACTAAATTTCAGATCTGAGCATATAAAGATAATCTTGCAATTATGGCAAGAAGTAGCGGACCAAAAATCAATTAACACCCAGAAATTTATCCAAAGATTGTTCCACATTTTAGACCTTAGACCAAGGAAAAAATTTCGCAAGTACTTTTTTAAACAACAAAATGTAAAACAATTAGTATGAAGTTTACTGTTCAAAGACCCTACCAGATCTAAACAAATAGAAACAAATTAATTAATATTAAATACCAGCCTAGACAATCAATAAGAATCAATATTGCCAATAGATGTTACTTCGGGCTTAGTAGTCAATTTAGAAATAAAGCCCTTTCTCGACAAATAAAAGTCATAAAATCATTACCAACAGTAATGAGAAGACGTTAGAAGTATTCAAGTGAAAAATTTTCCGGAAAATCTATGGTTCTTTAAGCGTTGACAACGAGTATCGAATAAAATGGAATGATAAGCTATATGAACTATACGGCGACATTGACATAATTAATCGCATAAAAATACGGCGACTTCGATGGCTTGGTCAAACAAATAGAACAAAATGCTTCGGGTAGAAAGGTGCTTGATTTGGCACCCGCATGTGAAATACGCGGTATAGGGTGTCCACATCTTCGGTGGAAAGACCAACGATATGTGGGCGCCCAGTTCTACCGATTAGTAGTTAGCTGGCGAAGGCTACTGGGTAATGGTGAGTAAGTTAGTAAGTAAAATGTTTGTACTGTTATACACAGCACAGGTCAAAACAGAGATTTCAATGGGCAGCTAATATTTTAAGAATTAAACCGGAAAGAAGTTTTAACATTTTTTATTTATTAGTTATTATTAGAAATTAGTGAGATCGAAAGATATCAAAAAAAAATGAAAAGATATTGTTTGAAAGGACATCTAATCTTGAACAGATCTAAACAGATCCAACAATATTAACGCAAATCATGAAAGAAACCAAGGTGAATAATGGAGTGTAGTGTCATAGAAGAAGAAGGTTGTTAAGAAAAATAAGTGTTCAAGGCGGGTAGTAATAAAATAAAAATATTATAAACTACTGAAAACGTTTATAGTTTGTATAATAAATAAGGAAAGTTATTTGCGATTTAGACATACATATAAGAATATGTAAGTACACATAGATATATATATATGACTTCGGTTTAAAATTCGCATATAAAGTAGTTTCAGTAGAACCTAAAGATACTTATAATTTATTGCATTATGTTTATTAAATTCTATTAAAAATATAATTGTATATGTTTATTTAAATTTGTAAAGTATTTTTTTTTTTATTCGAATAGACTGCAATTTTATACAAAATTAAAAAATTAAAAATGTTTTACTAATTTTATTTTTATCATGCTGCATATATCGTGCATGAATCAGCAGTATTAATCTAGCTTACACTTTGACCTGATTTTGTTTCAATTTAAATTAAGTGTGTGTTATATGGTTTTGAACCAAGCGACCAAGCAATGTAAATGAGTTAACAGTTAAAAGCAGAAATCAGTACAAGCGAGGGTAGTTACTTAAGTTTTTCAATTTTAATACAGAAACAATATTTTCAAACAATTTATTAAAATAGATTAATGCACCGGTTTTCTATAACCGATTTTTTATAAGCGAACTGTCTGGTACTTTTCTTTGATAAAGACACACAAATTTGCTAAAGCGCATAAGTAATAACATATTTAAATAATAATTAAAAGAATAATAATGCATATATAACATAATAATAAAAATAATTACAATAGTATACATATATATAGTATATTAGTTAAAATAATAATAATATAATATATGTCAATTGGTACGTTGTTGCAAAATTCAGAGATACTGAATAAGACTTATAAATCTATTTGAAATAGCCTCAAACAGTTTTTCTGCAATGAGCAGAGAGCATATTAAAATTTTCAATTGGTTTTTAACAGAACACTGCAGGCTGAGGTACAATCTGTCTCAAAGAACAATATTTACTACTTTTGTAAGACGAGTGTTGAAACGTCTAAACATATCCTCTATGAATGTCTTAAACTGAGTAGAAATTTTCATTTTTAAGATAAGTTTATCAATCTACATAAAGCGATGGAAATGGACATATTTTTTAAAAGCCTAAGACCCGTTTCACACAACTAAGGTTACTATAATAACCTCACTAACTGTGTTGCGTTGCATAATATTCTGCATGAAATTAATATTATTATTATTAGAGGCTAGCAATCCACCACAATCTGAATTTATCTACTGTGCCTAGTCTTAAAGCTTAAACCTGTATAATCAAGATTCTTATAAGAACATACATATTCGCCTTTTAATGGATACAGTACATTCTTAAATATCTCTTATATATAGTAACCAGTAAGTTTTCGCCTGATATTGTTCCGAAAGAACAACGACATTCGAGTGTAGCAAAACCTATGTTGAAATTAATAATAACAGCAATACATTCAATCTCTCTTTTACATATTTATTAAATATAATACTAAAAAAAAAAGGTGGTAAGAATGAATTATTTTTCCACTCACTATGAAAATTGTATATTATTAAAGAAAGATACATTAAGACTGAAAAGTTTTCGGAAATTCTCATTTAAAATTCGCGCGCTGTATATTTTTCGATATTTTAAGTTTATGTAGTTTGGCAGCCCTGTCCTTAATTACTATGCCAAAAATGAGCGCGATCTGTCATACAGTTCGTTTACGGCAGCTGTTGAAACCAGTTCACCTCAGTAGTGCGTTGCGAAATGTCTTCGACGTTCGTACGACCGTCCTGAAAGGCTTTGTACCACTCATAAACTTGAGTTTTCGATAAAACTGATTCCCCATAAGCCTTTTGTAGCATTCGCAACGATTCTGCACACGAAATTCGTTCGAAACACAAAATTTGATGCAAACTCTTTGTTCAATATTTTTTTCCATTGTTTTTTTCGCAACGCACTACTGAGGTGAACTGGTTTCAACAGCTCCCGTAAACGAACTGTCTGACAGATCGCGCTCATTTTTGGCATAGTAATTAAGGACAGTGCTGCCAAACTACATAAACTTAAAATATCGAAAAATATACAGCGCGCGAATATTAAATGAGAA
>NC_051848.1:101808926-101820937 GCF_002237135.1 Teleopsis dalmanni
ATAATGATGATTCCGAAGTAGAAGAACATCATTCCACTAGTTGTCATTCTTCGGAGTCCAGTCGTGCCTCCACACCACCGCCAACTGGCGACGAAGACAGCGCTCCCAATTCACCAGAGAAACTAGCAACACAGGCAAAACTAATAGCCGCAAATCTAAATAATCTAAATCAAAAGTCGCAAAAGACACGTACTTCCTGCAAATCCTGCGGTTACGTACGGTGCAATTATATGCGCAAAGCGTCATCTCTAAAGAATGCAAATGAATTGTATACACAAAACACACATAAGCTGCTTCAAGCCACGAAAAGTAGCCCAACCTATAGCAAAAGCACACCCTCAATGTCAGTATGTGGCACCGGAATTGGCCAACAGCAGCAGCAGCAGCAGCACCAAATGCAACAACAACACTCGCATCATCATCATCATCACCACCACCATCATCATCAACATCAACACAACACTCATTCTCATACGCATCATCATCACAGTCATGCTCATCATCATCTACACGTTGGCGGTAGCAGTGCAATCGGGGGCAGTGGCGGCATCGGAGGCATCGGAAGTGGTGCCACTGAAAGTGATAAAATACCAAAAATTGTTGGCAAATTGGGTAATCTCGACGGTATGCAGTACTACGCGAATGCAACCTCTTTTGGTGATGCCACAGCCACCAACGGCATCGGCTTCACACCCAATGGCCATATCAATTACCACCTCGCCGGTAATCTGTTGTCGCGCCGACACTCGATGACAAATGGACCAACACCCGCAACACTTACAACAGCTGCATCCATAACCGCTACACAGACGGCCATGTGTGATAAATGAATTACTACTATTTAAGTGCAGAAAATTTTTATTAGTTCGTTAGCTTAAGTAAGAGTCAAGAATCAGTAAAATTAAGGTTTCGCCTAGAACTTCACTGTGCACACTGTTCACTATAAAATATTCACTACTAATTTACATACTATTATATACTATTTATATTTTATTATAATTATTATGAGCAAAACAACAAATCAACAAAACAACAAATCAACAAAACAACAAAACATAAAGTCAATTGAAATGGGAAAACAATTTAATACAAAGAAATTAATTATATTGTAATAATTTTAGTTTATTTTACTATTTGTGTGGTTTAACGATTTTCGAGCACTGATTACGCTGTTCCAACAGTAAAAACACTATAAGAATTATTTAATATAATTAATTCAAATATCTATTTAAATGTAGTCTGTAAAATATTTATAAATAAATGTATAAAATGTATATGTATATCTATATCTATATCTATATCTATATATATAGGAATATGTGTATATAAATATCTATATATATGAATATATATATAAATAATCTATTATTATGAATATGTATGTTCATAAATAATCTATATATATGGAATATGAAATATATAAATCTATATCTGTAATATATAGTATATATGAATATGTATATATATATATATATGATAATGTATATATATATATATATATGATATGTTATATATATATATATATATAAATAATGTTATATATATATATCTTATATTCTATATCTTGCATATTATATATATATGAATATACTATTATATATATTATATATATCTATATCTGGATTATATATATATATGAATTGTATATATATATATCTATATATGTATAATATATAATATTGATGAATATGTTATTACATATATGACTATGAATATGAATATGAATATGAATATGAATATGAATATGAATATGAATATGAATATAAATATGAATATGAATATGAATATGAATATGAATATGAATATGAATATGAATATGAATATGAATATGAATATGAATATGAATATGAATCTGAATATGAATATGAATATGAATATGAATATGAATATGAATATGAATATGAATATGAATATGAATATGAATATGAATATGAATATGAATATGAATATGAATATGAATATGAATATGAATTGAATATGAATATGTATATGTATATGTATATGTATATGTATATGTATATGCATATGTATATGTATATATATATATATATGATATGTGAATATGTATATTTATATCTTATATATATATGTGCAGATATGCATGTATGTCTAAGTTAAAGTGTAAGTTTTGATTACTTAAGATCGGTCAGATATCCGATCGGAGCTTTTTTGGGAATTGTTTTGCAATGCAGTGCGCACGGACAGACGAAAAAAAAACAAAAAACAAAATAACAAAATTAATATTGAAATCAAGTGCTTAGTTAAATTGCTAAGAATAAATGCAGTATTTATTTATCAATAATTACTTTTTTAATTTTATTTTGTAAAAGTTAATTTAATTAGTTGCAATTTATAATAAATAATAGAACAATTAAAGTTTTAAAAGTTATCACTTAAAATATGCAGTTATGAATTCAGTCGAGCATGTGCCAGAGATGTTCAGCCTGTAACACATTAAGCACATTTGTTTTTGTTGTTGTTGTAGCCCGAACGGATTTATAAAGCAGATAACATTAGAGCACCTAAAAATTGAATACATGGATTAGGATGTGGATACGTTTCGGTATTGTGCGACGTAAGTGCATTATTAAGGAGGAAGATTGGATTGAGAAATGGATGGGATTTAAATTCAAGTCAATCTGGATCAATGCGGAGTGGGTCCAAAGATCGATTGAACTCGAGTTGTTTTTGTTTTTGCATTTGTGTGCAATTGTTTTTGTAATACCCTTTGCTATACGAATTCACAGAACTCAGACATAGAGTTTCGAGCAACCCAGAAAACAGTTTTTGATGGACACAACTGCTATACAAAAAAAAAACATTATCTTTGATTTAATATAGACTACATCGATCATTAACTGTAGTTTTTAAGGCTATATAACAAAAAAGAAGTATGACTGGATTAAAACATAAGCAAATCCGTAATTAAGTTAAGACAGGTTCTTGAAAACTAATTCCATTTACGATAAAAATTTTATTACGAGTGCAGATAGAGTCACTCTTATTTCGGATTTGAAAATGAATTATATTTAAAATTAACATCAATTTCTACGATTCGCTTTATGAAAACTTAACTGTTTCGGTATATCACCTAAAGATAAAACCTATATGACAATAACTTTTCGAGAGTATTTAAAATTCAAAAACTCTGACACGTTTAGTTATTATTGTTAAGAGGAATGATGCTATACTACCACGACTTTTAAGATCTTATAAGTTAATCCACATCATTTAAGACTATTGACAAATCTATCAATGTATCTTGGTTCAAGAACCCTGCCCACAATCGATTTAATGAAAGTCGAATGAAGGAACTGAACCTGTAACTACAAGGCACGAGCACATAAGATAAATGACAACACCTTTCTTCTTCGTTGCATCTCTTTCTCACTTCGTGTGAAGAAAACATCGATCGACACCTATTGCTTTAGAAATAAAATCAATGGAATCGAAATTCAGTCCTCTATACCGAATCAGTGTCATACTCGAAACCATCGTTGCAACTCAACAAGGTAATGAACTGGGTTGCGGCTGACAACTCTAGGGATTAAAAGCGTATCTTTGGAGCTTTGTCGATTTATAACTCTACCTCCTTGATGTAGTAAAGTTTCTTCAAATAAGCTCAAGCTTAGTTCAACTGTACCAGTCATTTTTTGATTCCCTATTCCACGTCATTTCTCTTCACTATTTCCTCTCATATCTTGCTTTCCTCTTATAATGCTTTCCATGTTCAGAAGTGCTGATATAACAGTATTAACAGCAACAGATAAGATGGGTTAAGGCTCGACTCTGCATTTCAAAGATTTCGCAGTCAACGTTTACAGACTTTTTCGATCACATCTTTGAAAGGTGATAGTTGAAGACAGCATGTCCGATTACTAAGCCATTTATTAATTTGAGTACATTTCTGTTGATTTTGAAAAAACCTGACAATATTCTTATTGTTGACTTGAATGAGCTGTTTGGTTTACCTTAGGACCTGAAAATTTGTCCGAGCCTTCTTAAGAAATTCGTATTCAATGTTTTTATGTATTTGGGAATCTGGAAAGTGGAAATACTGCAAAAAGTTTCGAATCTGGCTATGGGTCTGGGTTACTATATACACAAAATATCGGCCTTGTTGGTGAAAAATTAAATGTAAGTTTTAGATTCTTCCACCAATTTTTTTGAAAATAATAAAATCATTGGTTTTCACAACACATGTTAGCTTCTATATTCCTGGTATATTTTTAGGTTTCTCTCTTATTTACTCATTGAATAAATAGATTGTATGTAAAGTTTTATTGCCGTTGTAGTAATCTCACGAAACCCATAGATCAGAAAATATCAATGATTTACAAGACGAATACATGGGTTAGGATGAGGTGGGGATAGAGTGAAAGGAAAAGGTTTTCAACCAATATAATAGACGAAAAAAAATTATAGATTGGTGAAATTATTTATATTGCTTTTTCCATACAACTATTAAAGTACTTACATACATTGTGACCGAAAAGCTTCCGGAAATTTTAAATAAAACGCAAAATTCTTAATCTTCATCAATATTTATTTTATCTCCTTCAAAATATGCTCCATTAGAAGCGATACACAAATGCCAACGTTTCTTCCAATCATCAAAACATTTTTTATAGGCGCTTTCCGGTATGGCTTTGAGTTCCCTCTGCGAATTCTGTTTTACGTCTTCTATGGATTCAAAACGCGTTCCTCTGAGTGGTAATTTGAGGTTGGGAAACAGGAAAAAGTCACACGGTGCAAGATCAGGTGAATACGGTGGCTGTTCGATGGTATTTATTGAATGTTTGGCCTTAAAATCGTTGATAATGTTGAACAAATTGAGGTGAATCGGAACAAGCCGGGCGTTGACACGTCGCATACACAAATTGTCCACCAAAATCAAACGAGCCATCTCACGACCGATGCCTAGCTCTCGTGCTATCTCTCTAACACTCACATGAGGATTTTTGAACACGATTTCCTTTGCCTTTTCAATGTTTTCGTCGGTGGTAGAGGTCGAAGGTCGTCCAGAACGCGGCATGTCTTCGACGGTCGTACGACAGTCCTGAAAGGCTTTGTACCACTCATAAACTTGAGTTTTCGATAAAACTGATTCCCCATAAGCCTTTTGTAGCATTCGCAACGATTCTGCACACGAAATTTCGTTCGAAAAACAAAATTTGATGCAAACTCTTTGTTCAATATTTTTTTCCATTGTTTTTTTCGCAACGCACTACTGAGGTGAACTGGTTTCAACAGCTGCCGTAAACGAACTGTCCGACAGATCGCGCCCATTTTTGGCATAGTAATTAAGGACAGTGCTGCAAACTACATAAACTTAAAATATCGAAAAATATACAGCGCGCGAATTTTAAATGAGAACCTCCGAAAACTTTTCGGTCACAATGTACGTCTACTTTCCTTCCATCTTTCATTTATTCTTCCTCAACTAAAAATTTCAGCCGCATGATTGCATAGTATCGATGGGAGCCTACTTTAAAGAGAATGGAATAGAAATTGAGGATGAAATAAAATACTTTTTGGAAAATTTAAAAATGTTTCCAACTTTTTCCTCATACTTTGCAGAAACCTAGTTCAATTTAATTTTGAATAAGATTAGGTTGAGGTACGACAACACAAAACATCAGGAACGCTATTCAAACATATATACCTGTGTTTTCGAATTTAAATATAATTTATTAATTAAACAACTGAATTAAAAATTTACACAAAAATTCAATAAAACTCATACATTAATATTGGTTTTACCAATTAGGGGAAACAATAAGTAAATAAATATTTAAAAAAATGGAAGCGGGGTTCGCCAATATGTGGTTCTAGAAGTTATTGTAAATAGGACACACTCGTGCCTGAGATTTTAATCGAACTTCTATTTATATATATTGTTTAAACTTTTCTATTAGATACCAACACAACATCATTATTCCCGTATTTTGAGTTACTTTTCCTTTAAACTGATGTGATGGGAAATTTTTGGACGATCTTAAACTGTCATGGGGAATTGTATATTTATATACACAATAGGTACAGGTATATTTTTCTCAACTAACTAGTCTTTTTACTGATACCTATGTTGAGTAAGAAGAATCTAAACAAGCTCTGAAAGCAAATTGGATATTTTAATTTATATCTTATAATTTTTTAGTTAAGAGGATTTTTAATATTTTACCATATTATAGTCTTAAGTATTAAGTTGTAGTCTTTTGAACTCAATAGACGATTTCATTTTCGTCATATGTTTCCATTGTCCATGAGTTATGAACTAAAATTTAAACCTAAAATAATGTTGACAGGATTGTCTGTTTTGAGAATAGATTAATTATACCATACTTCTTCTTATAGCGATGCTAGTATTTACTTTAGAGTTTCAAAAATATTTAGAATTATTGTTGTATTTGTTTTGGCACATAAATAAGCTTAAATGATTTGGGCATCTGTAGCTTTTATACCTACATCTAGCTGTTCTATTCTCGTCTTCTGCTATTATCCGATCATGCGATCACAGCGGATTCTGAATAAGAATTATATAAATTAGAAACATTCTTTCACGAGTAGTACAATATATCAATAACTTGAAGTATTTTAAAGACCCTTTAGGGTTTCTATATTCAATATTTTTCAGGTGAATCTTCCGATATTTTGTTTTAATATTGTTTGTTTGATTGTTTTTCTTTTTTTTTCAATTGATTGTTTAAAAGTAAGCCATATAAAGAAGTCGATATTCAATACGTTAACACATGATCAATAAAGTGCTACTTACAGCCACAAGAGTGCTCTATAGCTGATGCTAGAAATTGTTATTTCAATGTATATAAAATAGTAATGTTTAATAACAGAATTGATGGTCTTATGCCATATACAACAGTTTAATATATATACTTAGAATGAGATAGGAAATATGTTTATGTTATCACTGTCGTTAATAGTTTGTCTTTGTTGCTCAATTAAATTAATAAATACTGAATTCAGTTATGCATTTGGTACAATATGAATGGATTTTTTGGCGCTCAAAAATCGTCGATTAGTAATAAAAAAAATCCCTAGCTAATACTGTTAACATTTAAGTCAGTCCGGATCATATCGAAGCATGTTTCATGTGCAAAAAGAGTGCAACTAGCTCTTTGCGAAAAACACTCAATTTTCTTTAAAAACCGAATGAAAACTAGCAAAAAGTTAGCCAAGATTAGAAAGGTCGCTCCAAAGTCTTCTAAAAAAAAAATTAATTATAATCGTTTTCTGCGGTAATCGTGGTGAGGAAAAATTGAAACTCCTTTTTTCGGCCCTATCACAATAAGTTATTCGCACAAAGAGGAAAGAGTTATGAGCAATCAATTTCAGATTTCTGCAAAATTCATCATTTCACACTGCATTGGTTTCTCGGGACCAATTTTGAAAAAACTCAACTCATATCATTCAACAATTGTGGTATTCGACTGATTTAGAACCGTGTCACTTCTGGCTATGCCCTAAGCTAAAAAGATCATTCCAAACATAGCGTTTCAACATGGTTGAGATAATTAAAATTGAATCGCTGCTCGTTTTGAAGGCCATTCCGAATCTTGACTTCAAAAATTATGTCGAAGGTACCCGAACATATAGCCAGGATTGGATAAAACGTTAACACCAGCGAACTATGTTGAGAGGAGACCTTGAAGAGAATGGATTAGATTTAAAAGAATTAATAAACGTTCTTTAAAGTAATTAATAGTTTCACCATATTTTTGGATCACAGTGTTATTATATTATAAAAATAAAAAAATGTTTGTTTATTAAAATATTGCGTAAATATTTTTTTATTTTGAAATGATTTAAAAGTTTATAAACATTTGTAAAATTACAATATTAATCGTATTATGAACTTCAAGTAACATAAATTAGGAGAAAATTTTTCAGTTTTCGTTATAGGATATATAAAAAATAATAAAAAATAAATACAATAATTATTTCAAAGGTTTAAGTGTAAAATTAGAAGCGAAAAACTTAATTACGCTAGAGAAAAGTGAAGAGTGCAACCTTTTCTTCTGTGAACTTTAAAACTAAGTTAATATCGAAAACATGGATTTAGAATGACTTCCAAAAACGTAGCACATCAGTGCACAAAATGGCAACTCTAGCACCTGAGTTGCCATGTAGCGTTGCCAAGCACAAACTGTCCACACATTTTCCAGCCAACGTATTTTTCGAAATTGCCAGTATCGACTGGTATGGAACAGATTTTTGCTGGCATAGTTGCATAGCCTTCTGGCCATCTGAATTACACGGGCCACGCAGTACTAACAACTAAGGAGTGCCGGTTCATGTATAAGAGCATATATTTAGCAAAGGAAGTAAATATATAAGTCTTTTGCATTGCAGAGTAAAGTTAACAAATAAAATTATCAAAAAAAAAATTATTTAACAAAATACGCGTGAAAATAAATTATAGGTCACGTATGCGCTATTTATGTTACTCTCTAGTATCTTTTATGTATATATATAAATATATTTGTATATGTATATATTGTAGGCTTAGTACATAAGTATAAATGGTGCAATAAATCATGCTATTAAAATATATAATAATAAAGAGAAATAGCCAAATATGAAATTAGAACGAAAAGTGGATAACTGCAGTAAAGGGTTAAGCTTTTGCACACCCTACAGACAGCATTATACAATATAAAAACGTACAACAACATAATTAAGAATTAAGTAGATTTTTATAAAATTAACCTATGGCGGACATTTTGATTTTTGTTGTTTTTTTTGCATTTTTTTAACAAGAAAAATAGTATTTGCTTGTTTTTTTTTTATTTTGTGTGTGATTCGCATTTGTTTCTTCCAATAAGACGCGCCTCTTCGCAGTGATACTTTGTAATGACGTTGACTCCAGTGCTTATAAAGATGCAATAAATGGAGTCAAATCGGGAAATTTAAATATATTCTGTGGTCGCGAACGTTGTACACGTGCTGGTGGTGAATTAAGGCGTGGTGGTTGTGCTTGATTGGAACGCGATTGTGAATTGAAGTTATTCTGTCCATTCAGATAGATACCGCATTGGGAGTTGCAGACTTCATCGCGTAGGATAGCGTCTTTGGGCCATTGACGAATAAGTTGACCGCAATCAGTGATACGTAAAGAGGCACATTGAGCCTGTTAAAGAAGATGAAGTGGGGAAAAATTAAAACTTATGTTTGTTTTTCAGTGCTAAAACAAAACACTTACGCCCTCATTGGAGCACACACAGCTGGTGCAGGGTGAAGGGAATGCTGATTCTCCAACTCGTACATGTCGATTACCAATTTGACAGCCTTGAACATTTTCACGCCAAGCACTCAAGTCGATTTGTGGCATCGATTGGCAAGGTACGCGTGGATTACTGTTAACGAGCAACAATCATTAATTTTTATGAAATGTAAAGTTTCCAAAATACTTACAGGAAGTTGCTTGGTAAGTCGAGTGCGGCACGTTGCATGTCACCGGGAACTTCTAAATTTTCGCAGATAATCTTAGCCAGTGTGGTTTTACGTATTTCAGCCAGTTGTGCTTCAGTAAACTTAACTTCGGGATTTTGATTCTCATACCTAAGGATGCAATGTTAAGAGTCATTAGCAAAAAAAGAAAAATTCAATCTTTTGACTCTCACATACCAAAAACGATCACATTTGCGAAGCTGTCTGAACTGAATACCAATAATGCAGGCCAATGTAGGACCTACTAAGCCACCTTGCAATGGTCTCTCAGTCATAGCACCTGGGAACAAATCGATGTCATCTACTGAAGCATAAATTTTCTTGAAACGGTTGATCACCTCATTGGGTATTTCGCGACTTAAGTCACTCCAGGTGGAAGCACGTTTCAAATTACAAAGAGCACGGTAATTGTTGTAAGATGGTATGCCGTGATCACGAGCTGTTGTTGGAGTATAGTGAATAATGTATACCAAATTCGATAAAAAAAAACTAAGATTATACACACCTCTTTGTACGTTCAAAGCGATTAAATCGATACCAGAGAATGGAGTTTTTCTGTCTTCAAATAAGTGATTTGTCACTTCACCGGTAATGAACTGATCCAGTGTTTCCATAGGTGTGGCCACTAAACCTCGCATGATTTCATCAATAATGCCAGGCTATAAGTAAAAATCAGAAATATTTATTTTTGAATACATTTTGAATATAGAAATTTTTATATAGAATAAAATAGGCACCTGCAGAAGTACGTCCATTTTGAAGAAACCATCACGCAACAATAGTGGTGGATCGACAGGTTGGTGTTGTGTACTCAAGCGTGGTATATGTGGACGTAAGAGTGAATGTCCAATACGGAAGGCAGCAGCTGCGAATTCATTGAACACAATCGGACTGCAGGATGGATTGTAATCCTTGTAATAGCCTTGGGGCAATAACTTAAGACCATATAAATTCACAGCATTCCAACTTAAAATACGTGGCAAAAACTCATTGAATGTGATGTGTTGTACTTGTGCCGTGACAATGCGACGGGTATGATGGTACAATTGTTCGCCATTCCAATGAGGGTTCACCCCACGTAAGCCCTCGACGATACGATTGTGCTCTCGTAAGAATGTGGTATGTATAGCAGTCAAGCCTGGCTGTTCAGATCCACGATCATCGCCAGCAATGAAGCAAAGACCATCACGTGATTTGCACTCTGGATGTGTAGCACTTTGTGGTAACAATTCCTTGCCACGTATCGGATGGATGGTCGAATTCAAGCGTCCTGAGAAGCCACGTAATTTATTAGCTACGCAAATATTTTGACCATAAATCATAGAAGCGTCCAAGAAGTGAGTATTTTGGTTGACCTGATCACGTGGGCCAAGTGTTTGCTGACCGGGCAATGATCTCATGGATGGGAAGCATAAGCGTTCGCCACTTGTTACGTTTACTTCAGGGAAGTAATAATCACCAGCTGGAACAGGGAATGGATTACACTCTGGATGCACTGTTTGACGTGAATCGCATGATCTGCAACTGGGAATAGATTCGTGGAAACCTTTGTGTATGGGTGTTAATGTTAAATCGTGATCCAAAAATTGTGCGAACTGCATAACCATAAGTGCATAACGTGTGTGCAAATTAGAAATATCTGGATGTATGAGTGTGGAAATAGAACGTGGATTAGGCAACGGTGCACCAGTGACACCTAGTAGTCTTGGCTTAGAGATAGCGTCTTCATATTGGGATGGCAGCAAACGTGAGAATGTGGACAGCGATTTGCCCCAGTTGGGGTTACGTAAGTTGTTGCAGTAACCAGTGAAAGTACGGAATGGTGTTGTTGTATCACAAGCGGTTGGTGGGTCATCACACTCATTATGTGGTGTCTTTCCATTGCTAGTACCAGCAAGTAAGGTAGTTATGTCAATTGTTTGTAAAGTCTCAGTTAACTCGTTACGATTGAATGCATTCAAGCTTCCGTCAAATGCTTGACGTTTACGACGAGAAATTGATGTGAGTGAGTTTAAGATCTCATTTGAAGTTAATTCGAACATTAAGGAGGAGTTTGCAAGCAACAACGCGTTGCGACTAGCTTTACTGAAAGAAGCAGCAACACCATCTGGAGACTTTGCACTGATGCCACCATCTAAAGAAAATTAAATGATTGGTTCAGTTAGGACCTTTGACAGATAAACGAAAGAAATTTAATCTTACTTGCACGCCATGACTCGTATTCAAACCGTTTACGATCTTCTAGTTCAGTTCTGGCACGTTCTATTGCCGCTTCAATGAGATCGGGGTTCAGTTCCTTAATAGCTTCTTTTACTTCAGGTTCCACTTCGACATGTTCAATAGGTTCTTCATCTTCGGCATTTGCATACCATGGACGCAAATCGAATTTTGGTATTTGGTCGCAATTAAGTAGAGAATTCCTGTTTGAGAACGAATTAGTCTTATTAATCTTATTCTCTTTGAATACGGGGATTTAAAAACTTACAAATAGTTGTCCTCTCTAATGAAAGCCTTGGATTGAGCCTGCTCAACTTGGCTAGAGG
>NC_051848.1:101821037-101830338 GCF_002237135.1 Teleopsis dalmanni
TTAATTTCAACAAACTATTGTTTAAATTATTTCTCGCTATTTAATATTAATTTAAGTTGTATATTTATAGGATAATTAAAAAAATTACTCAAAAATAGATATCAATTATATATCACCTGCAAGTCTTTTAATCTCAAAAATACACAACATAAATTTTATTTATCCTAAAAATATGCAATATATAATAAATTATTACCGCATTAGTAGGAGTAGGAGGAAAAGTAAGAGGATAGACAATTCTTCATGTTGTGTTCTGTAAAAACAATTTATAAATAATCTTCTTCTGAAAATTCGTTGCCTTTTTTAGTTGCATATTATAAGATCTAATTATTTAATCGTTAGTAACATATTCAATAATCATTTATACACAGGAAGGTTCAGGTAATAGTTTCGACTGTATTTTTAAATATAGTAATTTCTTTTTGTGAAGTCATAATCTATATCAATTATTTCTGATTGCTTTATTACTATAATTATTGTTTTTAATATGAGTATGACATCTTGCAACACTGTGATATTAAGATCTATTGCGACTTCATCATAGATTTTTTGAATTAACTCAATATAATTTTTTCAATTATTTGTTGTATTTGTTTAATTTTATCAGTCTTAATTTACAATCAGGCGTTAAGTATTCACATTTGCGTTTAGTACAGCGCAACAACTAACTACTCTTTTTGTAGTCCCTTTTTCCTCTCCATACAGCGTGTGATATACAGCGTTATCTGGCACTCTGATTCACTCAGTGGTATAAGGGTAAACTTTTTCTAAATAAATTTATGGAATGACTTATAAAGTAAATCCTTTTAAGAAGAATTCGACTTTATTTACTAATATGGTATAGTCTCTATTCAGAATAAAAGAGAAATCGTCTTTTTTTGTAGAACGAAGTTTTTTTAACTTCAAAATAGATTTAGTTTTATGAGTTTATGAGTTTTTATGAGTTAAGACTTTTACCACCCCGTACTTAATCCTGTTGAGTTGGATTTCAGTTCTTCAGTTCTTTGAGGTGTAATTTGGTCAACTTAGTTTAGATTTTTCACAGCTATCCATGGTTAGTTGGGTCGTTGCGGTGACATGCTAGAACATATTTTCCTCACCTAAAACCTTAAGATATAGAAAAAGGTATAAATTAAATCCCTCCGGTATAATTTAGACTTTTTAATAAATAATTTTGATTTTCTTAAAAACTTGCTTGTTCTGGAGTTCAACAAATTAATCGCTTTTTTTTTCTACGATTTTCCAAGAATCTTCTGGTAATCTTAAAATGTGGTTTTGAATATGTATTAGAATAGTTTTTAGTAGCATCAGTTTTTGTTTCCTAGTTGAAGATATTTCCGATAGTTGTTTGGTTATTCTTAATTTCATCTGCTTGTATTCAGCGGTACCCTGAAACCCATTCAATAATATTATGTATTGGTTTGTATTGCTTGACTCTCTATAATTTTGTACTATGGTTAGTTAGCGCAAAAATAGTGTAAAAGAAGGACATAGACAGTGTACGTTGTTTTTTTTCCTATAATTAGCGGTCTTGACTTCTTGATAATAAAGATTTCAGCTGAGTTTAATTAAGCTTAATGAGCGATTCACTCATTACTTTTATTATTGCTTTCTGAGCTAACCGGATGTTAGCGGATGAATTTCCTGGAAAATATGGTAATGCCATTTCGTTGTACTAAATACTTTTTCTCATTTATGTCTCATTGAGAACATTGTGTTAATAGATTTTTGGAATTGACTTTTGAGATATAAGTTTGATAGTATGCACGGACGACTTATGTGATTTTCGGAATTTACGATATGATGATGTTGTCACCATAGAAGTATGTCAATAGTTCTAGTTGTATAGCATATACAATTTCGCTGAGTTAGTAGAGATCTTGAGCATAAGAAAAGCAAGGAAAAGCAAAATGAGATATATAGCGAGTATGTTCTCATAATTAAACGAGTTATAACACCCACATCTGTTTGCACTGAATCCGACCAATTTTATTATTTTTTCAAGAAGTATTATCCATTAATGATAAACAATTTTCGACTGACACACTACGACCTTAGTAGGTCGGCTATTAGAGACCTAATAGAAAGGGAAGGAACGCAAGAGTTTGTCTTGTTAAGGATTTCTTGAAGGATTAGTTCATTTTAATTGAATTAAATGAGATTCTCTAGCATTTTTTCTTGACGTGGGGCGTATGCCTTACTTTGGACAATTTGATTATTAATTGTTAATTTTCGCACAATAGTCTGCCAGAAAGTTTTGTCACATAGGTTCTAATTTAGAAAAAATGAAGAATACCGTACGTGATTCATCGAAAAGGGATTAATCCGCTTGTCTTTCCAAACCCTCCTTGGTATGATATATAGGAAAATATTGGAATCATAAAGAAGGTTGAAAAATGTAACTCTGAAGAAATTTAATATAATTTATAATTTTATTATATACATAAATATATATTTTTATATGATTTTGTAATCTCTTTTTTTCATAATATTTTTCAATTTATTTAAATGAATAAAAATGTTTGAAGAAATAGCTTTTACTTGTTTAATAATAAAACTTCAATTTTATTTCAATATGCTTTTATACTATATATATATTTTATATTTTATTTAATTTTTGCAACATAAATTTGTAACTTAATTTCAATGAAAATGTAATTTTTTGTAATTTAATTGAACTTTGCAATGCTAAATGTACTGAGTAATTTTTTAATTTCATACTATTTAAATGTCCTGCATGCTTTGGGAAATGCTCGATGAAGTTAACGCCAATGACAGTCACACCCAAAAGGAAGTGTTCCAGTGAATGTTAAGCTTTGGATATAAAAATTTCCTTGTCATGTTGACACTTATGTGGGCATTAGAAAATTTTAATGGCTCAGTTCACTGGTTGTTCTGCAATTACAAAGTAAACCAATGGTCATATGGGTATGAAACTCATTATGAATGCGCAATTATATGTGTACTCTGATGAGTTCATATACGAATCGGTTCTGAATACTTTTCGCTATTTTATTTATAATTACTTATATAGTGCGCACTTCCTTTTCAAAGGATGGTACAGCGAGTGCCATTAAAACATTAATTTAAAGTTGCATTAAATTTATTTATATAATTAAATCCTGTTGCTGCTGTAGTGCATTAAGCTACACAGATGTCAGTGGTTTAATTCTGTTATAGATCGGCGAGAGAAAAACATTTTAGTATTTGCTAAATGATGGATTTTTATTAGAGATATATAAGATTACAACAGGTAGCATTTGTAATATAAAGTTTTATTAAATATAATTTTAGATATATATATAATTATAATTGTAATAATAGTAATAGAGTGTAAACCATGCCACCGGATAATTCTTCTTCTTGGATAGCCGATTTTTACTTAACTTGAAAATTTTTACCATTAACGGATAATTTTTCTTAGACGGATAACTTTTCTACATTAACACATTTTTTATCATTAGTGGATAATTCTTCTTAGATGGCTAATTTTTCTAAGCTCAAAGCTTTTTTTTGTCATTAACGGACAATTCTAATAACTTTCTTGAATTCGAAACTGTCATTAACAAACTATTCTTCTTAGACCGATAACTTTCATAAACTCGAATAATTGTTATCATTAACGGACAATTCTACTTGGAGGGATAATTTTTGTAAACTGAAAAATTTTTTATTATTAGTGGATAATTTTTCTCGGATGACTAATTTTTCTAAACGGACAATCCTTTTTGGATGCTTAATTTTTATTTATTAAGCTCGAATAATTGTATATTATTAGTGAATAATGCTTCTTGGAAGGCAAACTTTTCTAGACTAAAACCTTTTTTATTATTAACGGAGAATTCTTCTTACATGGACAACTTTCCTAAACTCGAACTTCTTTTATCATTAGAGGATAGTTCTTTTTGCAGGGATAACTATTGTAAACTCGAAAATTGTTAGTGGATTATACTTCTTGAATGGATAGTTTCTCTAAACTCGAATTTTTTTTTTTGTAATGTATTGGCAATTATTTTTGGATGTATAATTTTCTTAAACTTGAGTACTTTTTATCATTTATGGACAATTTTCCTTGGATGTATACATTTTCTAAATTTGAAAATTTTTTCTCAATATTTGGAATAACTTCATACTCTGTATATTAAACGAACCAACTTGATCGACAATTAGAGCCCACTTTAGAGAGTTTGCACAGCTGTCAGTTTTGATAGATACATAGTACTGTGTCAAAGCGAGCAGCCAATATAATATCACAACAGAATACTTTGAATTGCAGTAGTGGGTATCTAATATTATTTCACTCCAGGAATTACTATTGTAATTTATTTTAAATGTACTCCATATTCAAATTTAATTGGTATGAAAAATTTTGAGTGACATAAAAAAATTTATGGAAATTAAAATAAAATATCAGAACACTCAATAAGTTGTACGTCACACACATAGATGGCAACATTATTGACAAACCTATATAATGTATGGAAAGTAACATTCTTCAAATGAGGCATGTCAAAATTTCATGACACTCAGATAATTAGTTTACAAGTCAAAGTGGTTTCGGTGACCACACTTTTGTAATTGTCAAAACAATGGATTTTGTATGTAACTCAAATGATATGCGATTTTTCGATGGTGGAAAATAGCAAAATACTTTTAAATTCAAATAGTGTTGTAATAAGCGCTATTGAAACTCTGTACCAAGGAAGTCAACTATGCTGAGTTTGTACACTATCGTATAAAAACCGACTATGATAAACGCACTGGTTGCAAAAAATCGACAGTTGTTCTAGAGAACAAGTCTACATTGAATGTCTTAATCTAACTCTGCATAAAAATTTCACTTTGTCTCGCTTTAACTGTTATATCAGAATCTCAGTAGAGGGGCTCTGGTGTAACTAATAAAATTGAAGCAATCATATTTAAAGTCAGCAGGTCATGCCTTCTCTATCGTATATTATTGCGAAGAGTTTCATTAACTTTCGAGGATGATGAGTTTGCAGCAAAATGCACGTAGATCGCATATAGATCTACTTTGTTATCCTAGGGCTCTGAATTTTTACTTCTAAATGATTTATTTTCTAGAGAATTTTTTATTACATATGTGTTCCTAAATCACGAGTTAACGATATCATTTTAACTAATGTATTTGCTTTTGAGGTCTCAAAAAAGGGGTTTCCAAGAATTAAAGTCCTACTCCAAAGCAAAACTGGACAGTTACACAATATGTAAGAGTTTGAAAGAAAAGAATACTAAGCTTTAAAAAATCCACAAATATTCATTATGTAGATTTTTAAGAGACCACTGTATGTGATGTAAAAATTCTTTTAATATTATTTTAATTGATTGAATTTTTGGCTAACCATACAGCTATTTCGAATATTGCTAAATACCCATCATCTGTGCTCTTGAAATACAAGAAATAATTCTTGTATTTAATTATTCGTAAATAATTATTTTTGAGACTGCAAGTACCAGGAATCGAACTCGTGCCCTGCCAAATTTGAAGCTCAGAGTTAGTGTTCATTAGCCAACTGAGCCAAGGCCGTACTTGACTTTTTATGTTCGCACATTTTTTTAGATTTGTTTTCGTTGGTTATCCAGATATGTTTTTTCATATATATTTTTTTATGATGTTGTTTAAAATCATTATAAATATTGATAATAATTATTTTTATTTTTAATAGCACTAAATAATAATAGAATAAAAATATATATCGTGATAAGAAGATAATCAGAATTTGACAGAATAAATAAGATGGGGGGACATGTTTTCATAAAATGACATGACGGCGCATTGGTGAAATCCATTTCTAAATTTTTAAATACCCGTATTAGTAGAGAGGCCATGTTAACATAATTCGGTATAAACTGTTCTAGGTATTCGGTTTGTTTCAGTATGAAATATACAAGTCTTTGGTTAATACACTAGAGTGTATCTGGTTTTGTTTTTTAAAACTTGTCCTTATGCTTTTTATGCTTTGACTTATGTTTCCTTTTTTAAATTACTAATATTGCAAACTATTTCCAATTTCATTTACTTAATATTTTATGTATTACAATCCGCTTTGAATAAATATGAATTATTCTATGTATTTGTTTGGGTAATTAAAAAAAAATATTCAAATTATTCAATTGCTGAGCTGTAAACACAAAAACGTTACACTTAATTTAACATTTAAGTGACGTTGCTTTCATTGGGAGTTTTCTTTTTCAATGAAAAATAACTTAAGAAAGCAATTCTTATAAAAACAGAGACGTTACATTCACTTACACAAACACTGACATAAATAAGTACAGCACAACACAATAACAACAGATCAAATAACAGCCATTGTTCCATGCGTCATCAACTGTTATAATTGTTATTGCATCTTTTGAGTTCTGCTTTCTTACTATTTTTACCTTGTTTAATGGTGAGTTTTCCAAGAAAAACATGAGAATTATTGGATTGGTGTCACAAAAAACACTCTCCATGTTCAAATGCACTAAACTTGACATTTAAGTGTACTTCTCATTAGTAGTTTTATTTTTGTTATAATATATACATGTATGCATATGTTTTAGTACAGTTATTTTATTCATATATATATTTTTTTGTGTTTATTAAAGATTTAGTACTTCTAATAAATACAACAAATAAACAGACTGAGACGAGGATCTGTTTTCCATACCAGGAAGGTATTGTCGTATGAGTCCCCACTCTCAATTGTTGTTAATGCAGTCTGATATTTTTGGTTCCATCAATAGAAAAGAATAATGATTCTATGACTAATTGCACATTAAACATTTTAAATATCAGATATAGTTCATATAATTAAATAAAGTTTATGTTTAATATGTTATGTTTAATAATTGGCTCTACAAATTATCTGAACATTTCTAAATCTCCTATAAACTCTATGTGTACCACATATTCTTAGTTTAAAATATCTAAAAGGAGACAACTTCACATCTATATTGAATTCTTCACATACTATGACTATATTGAAAGGATTCTCGATCTATACACAAATGAGGTAAAAGTTGGTAGAGGAATATTTTCCAAAGAACCCAAACTAATCTTCCAATAAATAAATAATTGTGAATTTCCTGGCTGTCATTGACTGCATACTATTCTTTCAATAAATGAATAATTGTAAAATATTCTGAGTACAATAGATGACATCCACTATAAGCTCTTTTTTCAATAATTGGATCATTGTAAAATTTTCTTAGTAAAAGTGACTGTCATTCACTACAATATATTTATCCTTTAAATTATAAAGTAATAATAATTTAACTATAAATTATACATTTCTTAAGTACCAGATCATTGTAAACTATTCTTAGTAAAAGTAGCTGTACATTCACTATAAAATTGTAAAGTATTACTTCCAAAAATGGTTGTCGACCACCACAAACTATTATTCCAACAAACGGATCATTATAAAGGTTTCCAAATACAAGTGGCTCCATATGTTATAAACTATTCTTTTAAAAAATAGATCAAAAGCTGGCATTCAGTAGAAAATAATTATTTAATATTATTCAGCATTTATTGCAATATTATTAGCAAAAATATTTCTATTTTTAATTGTAGTCAAACAACCACGAGATGTTGGTGCGTTTATTGTCATAGAGATATTATTATCAACTATAAGTTCAATAAATTGAACATAAGTGGCACATGATTTTCATAACATCAATTTCAATATATGTTTATTATCCATTAGTTTGAGTTATATTTTTTAGCCTACATTTTTTAATAAGCCTACATGCGAACCGGCTAGGATCACTTTTCGTTAATTACTATAGCAGTTGTGAAACAGAGGGAGCAAACCAAATTCTACTCATTCTTATTGGTAACGTCTAACACTTTTCAAATGGTGTATATTTATTTTTGAATTTTTCTCTTTAAGTGTCTGTTCAATATCACCGGTATAGTCAATAAAAACATTTCCTCAAAATATTTTCACGAAGAGAAAAAAATCAGTCCAAGATATAAATATTATTAACTAAAGGATCAAATACATGAATTTCGTTATCTAAATGTTTCTTAAAACAGTGAATTTGCACAATGAACCAAAAACGGAAATATTAGTCCAAAACACGTAAACACGTACCTTTGAGTAGCTAACTTATATGAAGCACAAAAAGAGCAAATTAAGGTGTTAAACAGAATATATGTTCAATAGAACAGCAAACTTGCTTTAAAGCTGTCGTATTATAAGAGGCTAATTTTTAAACCATAATTGAGCCGTATCATCTTTTACGATAAGGAGTACCATTATCGACTCTCTAATATATATAATCCCAATAAGTTTGTTGTATGTGGTACGATAGATCACAAAAAAAATAAAGCAAATATTTTGAAACCAATATGAGGACTAAGATGATAATTCAGAATTATAGTATCCTATAAATATATGGTTTTCAAGAAACGTTTTTGCAAAAAGAAAAAGGATATATCTTAGTAAATAACACTATTTTCTATATAGCACTTTATAACACTGCGCTAGTTCTATCACTAGAACATCAGAAGAGTTCCATTAAAAATACTTTTACGCATGGCTTTAGCTAGTTTCCCATATTGTCCTTTACAACTGTCGTCATTTATCAATTTTGTAGTAGTTAATGAATAGAATTAATTTAACAAATTATAATTTACTTGCACAAACTTTGTTAGAAAATTCAATTTAATTTCTGCTTTACGGAATTTCTAATAAATTTTTGATTTTTTAATTTTTGGTACATTTACGAGAGCTGCTTGCTCACTTTTCAACTAACTGGCAAGTTGCAGTGACGCAAAATACGTTAACGTACTGTACAGTGTATAGTATAGGTATAGTGTACAGTGTACACTTCTGTTGAGGGAATTACGCACACATTCAAAGGTTATGTCCACAAGAAAATGTTGTCATCAGTGCTAATATTGCCAACTTTATAGTTGTGCTAATTGTTGTTGTTTTTTCGTAAAGCAAATAGCTTTCGTTGTTTTTGGTGTTTTTGTTATTATTGTTTTGTTTTTGTCTTTACTCGTGTTACTATTTTTCTTAGTCGCGTAAGCCAACTTCTGTTTCTTCTTACTGCTGTCAGTTTGCCTAGAAGTGCAAAAGAGGTTTATATTTGAATGTGTGTGCATGCTTGCGTATGTGTTCGCTTGTGTGTATGTTTGCTATAGTGTATGCCTCTGTATGCTTGAGTGTTTCAGAGTTGAGTGTTTGAGTGTATGTGGCAGTGTCATTTTTTGATGTTTGTCGTTGAGCTTTTTTCTGTTGTATTTTTAGTTTGTTAATTTTATGTCCTTCGCGTTGGCAAAAAA
>NC_051848.1:101830438-101837382 GCF_002237135.1 Teleopsis dalmanni
AATGGAAATTTCTCTACATGGCTTATTAAGGCGTCACCTTTGAAATGCTTCTAGTCAAAATGTTTACCGTCTATATATCATGCTGGCTGGTTCGCAGGATATTTCGATTTGAAATTTGGCATAAGACTAAATAATAAACAAAAAAATCAGCAAAGAATATTGCACATGCTAGTACCGCGTTAACGGTACTAGGTAGTTGTCTCAGGACATCATGATCTTGAAGCACCACAAAAAGAAAAAAATAAAAACAGAAAGTTGTAAAATCAATTGTGTATATTAACTCAGAAAAAAAATGTACACCTGGCACATTGGTGATAAAAATCAATATAAGATATTGAAAGAAAGCCAAAACTTCGTTTTTTTTTGTTTTTTTTTTTTGGAGATTTAAGAAGACTTTGTATTGTTGTAAAAAATATTGATATTTAGAAAATAAGCTTAACAGTATAAACTCAGTAATAAGTTCAAGATTCCAGCAGCAGTGGCTGTGTCTATATCCTGGAGCTACAAGTCTATATAGACTACTAAGCGTGCCGGTCACGTTCACCTCGCCGAATTTCAATTATAACAATAATTAATATGTTTTGATTAAATTGTAAAATTTAAAATATATAAATGGTTCAAAAGTATATAGATAAAAATTAGTAGAATAAAGACAAAATTAAAAACTTGTTTGTAAATTTAGTCATACTATGCAATTAATATGATTATAAGTGCACCCCAATGGATCTTCAATTCGCAGTCGTTCATCTAGGATAACTATATACTGGTTATTATATCAGTTGGAGATTTAACTTTCAATAGAATTGACAAATTTTCCCAAAAACGGTGGAGCGAAGCAAACTGCAATACATAACGGTTCCAGAATCGTCCGGGTCTACATACTGTTCTGTATAGACGACCAAGTACCATTTATTATTAGAAGGAACTATTGTGCTAAAACAGTATTGCAGTTTGCTTCGTTGCACCGTTTTTGGGAAAATCTGTAAATTCTTTTGAAAGTTAAATCTCTAACTGATATAATAGCCAGTATATATTTATCCTAGATGAACGACTGTGAATTGTAGATCCAACGGGGTGCACTTATAATCATATTAATTATATATTTTTGCAAATCAACATATGTATGATTTCCAAATGTCTAAACTCAACATCTTCTAAGGTTCAACAAGGTTCCTCTCATGCTAAACTTTCGTATAAATTTGTTATATATAATTATTTATACCCCAGAACTAAAAAAAAAAAAAAATCACTACAAAAAAAATAATCTTAAGCAGGAGTGCTTGAAATGCAAATACATATTTAGTCATACATATATGCAAAAACCGATTATATTGACGTTTAACATACGATGCATATGTGCAAGCTAATCTAAATAGTGTTGTTGCATATATGTAACATGGATCGACTCTTCTATAAGAATCTTTTGTACATTTGCAAACTTTTTGTTGATGCATTTGTACGACTTTTCGTTTGCAGTTGTGGTTATTTATGGATGGAGTTTTGTTCCAAAAGTATGAAACAACATCGAGTCATTATACATAGAAGTTCTTAATTTAGCAATGTTCCTAGTCAGTACGTTATTTACATATGTATATATTTGCAATTATTAGAGTAATACTTGTGCACTTAGAGAATCAATCACAAACACACCACTGGTTTTGAGTGTGTGATATGTAAATATTTAAATTATTTAATATATAAATACATATACATATATAGAAGTAAACGTTAATTTAAAATAAAATAATTTAATAAAAAAATCTTACTAGTTTTATATCCCTTCTAGAAACTCTTAGAGAAGGAAAATTAATGGGTTACAAATATTTAATGAGAGCTCAAATATTTCGAAAATAGGGTCACAACTCATAGAATTTAGAAAAGTAGATATATAGTAAGTATTTTCAATTTATTTATGTATATCAAACGTTATTGTGCCTAAAAATGTTAATATTCAGAGAAAAACACGGAGAAGAGTTACAAATCAATTGTTATAAGTTATCATTAGACTAAGAAAACTATGGAACCTTTGAGAAGTTTTTTTAAATCTATTTTAATTATTATTATTGCATGGAACCTTCATCATTACATATTAAAATTGCACCTTCACGATATAGTAGAGCAGCAACGACGTGAAAATTAAAAGAAAGAATTATTTAACGAACTTCGACACATTAACAGAAATTAACACAACAGATTCTACGTTAATAGTATATGCTGCTGAGAGCTTATACACCCTTATATCTAATTAATACTTTTCCGCTTAGTAGTAAGACGTTGCCACTTATTAATATTTGCTATTTTAAACTTAACTAATAAGTTGCTGTTTTACAGCAAAAAATCAAAAAAGATTTAAACAGAACTTCCTACAAATAGATATTTGCAGTAAGTTCATCTCATCATCATTATCAGCCATGACTAAACAGTCCATGTAGGACCTAAGCCTGTTTACCAACAGTCTTCAATTCTTCTCTGTTTTTTGCTTTTGTTTTCCAATTTCTTATGTTCATTTCTTTTAAGTCCTGCTACACACTGCCTTTTCATCGCTTTCTTGAACGTCCTCTTTTTCTGCTGGTTCCTACTTCGTTCTCATAATTCTTAAGCGATACAGTAAGTTCATCTATAACCAATTAAAGTATCGGTAATAAAAATTCTTTACTAATAAAACTGCCAAAATTTAATACTTTGTACGAATATAAACATACAGAAAAGTCCTATATACTTTAGAACGCATCTTATACGTAAACTATAAAATTGTCTGAATGATTAATTAACTATCAATCATCTGCTTGCTATCTATGTATGATTTCAAATTGTAGAACAAAACATATTACCGATTTTGAGATATTACAAGGCAAAATAACATATGATAGTTGATATTGATATGTAGCTGAAAACATACCCATTTATATTAATATATATTTTATATAATATATATTTATTAATATATCATAAGCATATTATAACTACATTCACAAACTTTACTTTATTATCGATAGAAGTGAGTTTTAGTGTTTTTCTACTTAGTAACTATAACATTTAAGTGATCAACAGATCAAACTACTTTATTGTTAAAATATTAAAATATATAAAAAACATTATGGTTCTTTAGACTATAATAGATTTTCTTAATCACAATGCTTTAGTTCTTTAATTTACACATACAGAAATTGTGTTCTTCAGACTTATCGTGAAGTTAAAAAAGCACGTACTTCAGTTAACAGAAATTTTATTTTAAAAGTAATTTACTAATAATACGAGAACTATTATTTTTAATTCCAATTTTTTTATTTTTTAATTAGAATCTAATGATAATGATAATGAACTTTAAATTTTTATATTAAAAGCTTTTGATTGATATCAATAAATTTTTTATACCCCTAATAAGAAAGATCTCCATTTATTACTTTACGTAGACCGAACTAAAATAGTAAAGACTTACAATTTGGAGTTGAATGGAATGCTTGAATATTAGAAAGAGTTTTAGATAATCAATAATTTCACTAATAATGTAAGTCTGAGGTAAAGTTAAATCATTATAATCGACACTATAATCAGTAACTGGTTT
This sequence comes from Teleopsis dalmanni, assembly GCF_002237135.1. Taxonomy (NCBI): domain Eukaryota; kingdom Metazoa; phylum Arthropoda; class Insecta; order Diptera; family Diopsidae; genus Teleopsis; species Teleopsis dalmanni. The sequence continues at coordinate 101,834,004 of NC_051848.1, forward strand.
TGGACTCCTTCAACATTTCTCTTCACAGATACTGATATGCGACCGATACTATCTAATTTACTACCCTAGGCTGCGAGCGTCCTATTAAACGCTATCTTTCCATAGCAGTCTTGGTCTGCTTCACTGCCGCTTACCATACTTGCTACAAAAGAATTTACGAACAGCATTTTCTTTCATGAGGTATATTGCCTATATTTTGTGATTATAGAATCACACTTCCTCACATATGAGGCCAGCAAATCCCTAAACTGTTAGATATTAAATATCAATACATAATTTCAGGTTCTTGCTTGAGTATATATACCTAATACATAAAAATAATTCTCTAATAAAAATATGCTTTCTGCTTGGTATTTAATACACTCAATACCGAAATAGATATATAAACAATATTTTATACACTGCATTTATATGGAATTCTCGCTGTATTCGGAAACGTGCCCGAACGCTGAAGTCTTAGTATTGTTATTATTCTATTACAAATCTCTATTCTAATCTCAGTTTAGCATTAATATATACAATTATGTTCAAAAATATAATTTTGTGTTATGATACAGCAAAAAATTATACACTAGTATCGATGATAGTATCGATAAATTATTGAAAAATATACCTAAAGGCATACACCTAAAGATCGATACCGATACCAGATGATCATTTTTAAAAGCAAATACTAAAGCTACAGTGAGCTCAATTCAGTATTACGAACAAAATAAAATCATTAAAAATATCAGCCTTACGGATTCAAGAGATGAAAGAGTTTATGCCCGGAAGACATTCATTTCTTCAGACAAGTAAAATAACTGGATTCGAATAATTTATATCTAGTTTTTATGTGAACCAGGTAAAAAAAATATGAGATATTTCTGTGTTTCTTAAATACCCGGTTTCTTGCAATTTCTGCATATTTAGTACTGCTGATCACAGTTGGTGTAAATCTAAAAGAAGCATGTGCATTTAAATCTCGTTTTTTTTTCATAGGAAATTGAAGTATGCAGGCTAGAATACCTAACTTAATAATATACATTTTCTGTAAATACAGTTGGTTTACCCGATATGCATATGATAATAATAATAATAAATTAGATTCTTACCACGCTTTCTATACAATCAGTGAAGTTAATCTCGCTATAATCCACACATAAAGTTGTTACTTATGCTTAGGATTTAGAAGCAACAGTATTAATTTGGTTCTCAATTCTTAATTTCCAGAGTCACTCGATAATACCGATGATCAAGTGCACCTGTATTACGGTATTACCCTCATTCAGTCTTTTCTCTTACCTTCTCTTCAACATAATATAACAAACTCAACTTTCTTACTAACCTGTCTAACCCAAGTGCCACCTTTAAGAAATCACAAAAACTATTACTGCGTTACAACAGCTTTGGAGAAAACACAACAACAACCAGTGGATTACAGCATTTGCACTCCTATGTCCATTAAACACATATATATATTCAAACTTTTTGTATACGAATGAATATGACACAGCAACAGGCAAAGTCTAATTAATATTACACAAGTACTAGAGAGTTAATGGTTAGACCTCAGTCTTTAGAATTAATATAATTCAGAAATTCTATAAAAGATTATACTCTCAGGGACAACAGGATGCACTTTGCTCGATTGTCAATTTCATACCTTTTGGTGCAACTATAAAATGGCGTACACCTATACATATTTTATGGTATAGAGACGGCCAGGCCAACTAAAATTAGAAGTACATATCTTAGCGGGTGTTTATTTAACTCCCTACTATATGTATGGTATACATGTATATATATGGTATAATATTCATATTGTAAATATATTTTTGCGGGTATTTATTTAATACTCGACGACTCTAGTGCAACCTTGTTCGGCAAACTTACATTCGATGTTCAACAAAAACAACATATGTGTAACAGTGTAAGAGCGCATCTGCGCCAATTTAGGGGGCCAGCTGTATTGGCCACCCACCCTACGCGCCTTCCTATGGTATACAACAATATTTTATTTAATTTTATCAACACTTCGACAAGCAGCAACATTTGCTTAAACTATGTCACCTCCATTTTAAAATCGCGCTGCCATCTATTATAATTCTTGCGATATTCCAGAATGTTCAGCATTTATCCCTGAATTGAAATATGTATTAGATTACATGTAATGACATTATCAGCGCTAAGATTTTCTCTTTATGTACAGCAATAAAAATTGAGAATATATATATGGGAAATATTTGTAATAGAAAAATAGAAATGCTAATGCCATCACCAAAACACAATATTCCAGCTAAAGACTAAATGCATGGCACAAGCCTAAATAGTATACACAGCTTTGCATGTGAGAAAATCAACACATAAAAATAATTATTAAAACAGTAGCAACGAATTGGCCTACACACCGCAATCAAATCGAAGACATTTCGTGTCTATATAGAAATACGTATATATTTTTATATACTTACAATGGCTCCAACACTATGATCAGCCAACTCTTCAAAGCCTCTGGATTTTTAATGTTCATTTCTTTGATTTTTGATTTTTAGACGCACCCCGTTAACAAACAGTAATTCACGTTAAGGATGGTCTTTGTAAAAGTTTCACTTTTATATATTATTTTAGATATTGTTTTTCTCCGTGGGGTTGTTAAATGCACTGCAGTTTTGCTGTCAAAAAAAAAATTTCATTAATTAAATTTCTTGGAACTGAATTTTTCAACTTATTTGACACACAAAATATTTCTTTATTTCTATAACTATTTGTACCATTTTTCGTCACAGATATATATATTTTTTCAATCCAATTTCAATTCAACTCTGACAATCACAATATTATATCTTAAATTGTTCCTGAAAATTTTAGCCCGACTTTACTTTCCACGAACCTCGCTAGAGAACATCTAAATATCAAGTGTCGTTTATCACATCGCACACGAACAGAATTAACACAGCGAATAAACGAACGAGTAAACTTCTCGGTTGTACTACTCGTTGCAATTTTTTAGTTCGTGCGATATTTCACATTTTTACCTCATGCATGTTTTCACATCTAATTCATTAATTTTATTCTTAAAAAATATTTTATTTTATTCTTTACTCACTTTAACAATAATTTAAATAGCACATTTATATATTAACTCAATATAATTTGTACTATAAATTAAATACGAACACCCAAAAAATTTTCTTCTAATCAAAATAAGTCGAACTGGGTTATAAACTTACCATATGGAAAAATTATTCATTAAAAAAGTAGTAGAAAATGTATTTCGTGTGAGAAGAAAAATAATATATATACGTTCAATATACACCATTAACTTTTTTTAATAACTAATTTGAATATAACAGATATATTTAAATAGATTCAAAATTGTTTCTTCTTTTTTATAATA
>NC_051848.1:101837482-101842482 GCF_002237135.1 Teleopsis dalmanni
ATAATCAACAAAAGTCAAGTTTGAAGAACGCTTTCAAGTAGCCACGGGTGCTATCGTTTCTGGAATGCAGGTACTTTTAAGCCAAATTGACAGTAGGAAGTGTTGTCTATGGCGACAAATGTGGGCTATGTCTATAGAGACAATCATAGAGAACAGAAAATATTAACAAATATTATTTGAATTTAACATTTGTTTTAATTTAATTTGAATTCAATAACGTGTTTAAAATTATATCTTGCGTTTTAAATATAATATTTCGAGCTGTTTTCTAATCTGTGCTGAGCTGTGCTCTTTCACTTATTGCGCTGAGTCCATCTAGATTATTGTTGTTATTATTAATATGAACTCTGCACTTTTGTTAATTAGGGTTGAAGGTGACGGAAAAATCAGGCGCTGTGTAAAGCTTTTTCATATATTCTTGGTTATAATAAAGGATTATTCAGTCTAAGCCATCATATATTTAGTTTAATGTTCGCCGTTTTACTATATAAATCATTTATTAACAATTTCTTCTATAAGATTGTGAGAACCCGCTATAATGCTGGTGATTCCTTACATTTCATAAATTTCATAGATAAATCACAGGTGCTATAAGTTACACAGCATGTCCTGTTTTGGCTTTGTAGTGCATGAAATTTCCCATATAACTTATATACTATTTAATATAATTTATATAATTCGTATAATTTAACGTTTTTGTAATCAAAATTCTCAGTCACAGGCATGTTTTATTTACGTTTAAACTAAAAAATGGGTAACCCTGTCTTCACTATATCTTATCTTCAATAAGATAATTATTTCAAAGTAAATTTTATATAATTGATTTGTAACTAAACTATCTGTAAGAATTGTATTTATTTAATGACAAGCAAACGTGTAACTGTTCAGAGTTGTTCATTACCATTTGCCAAATTTGCAAGTCAGTAGGCAAGAGGAAAGATAAGAAACACTCGCATAAACAAAATGGAGTTAAAGATGACTGCAGAGATGCAGCCTCCTGTTGACGTTTTTAATTTGTGCTTCTAAAATTCTAAATTACGACACGTTGACAAACGTTACGACACATGGAGCAAGTAATTCACATCAGCGCAATCAGCCGAGCAGAACCATATGCGGCACGTACCATGGAACTTCTTTGCATGCGACATCCTCGCGTTTGTACAGTACGTGTTTACAGTGCCGCGGCCTCGGCCACGACCATGCACCACAGCATTAATGCCTTCCTCTGTTTGCATATGTGTTAGACAGTTTTGTTTTTAATTTATTTATATGCAACTGAACTCAACTCTGAGTTTGTGCGGATTGCGGTTGAATGTCCTTTGTACTGCTCTCGCCGTTGGCGTCCTTATTTTGGCACTTATGATGCGCTGTAATGTTGCGTTTATTATTCTAAATGTGAATTTCATTACAGCGATGTTGAAATAAATACAACCACAAGGACAACACCGTAGCTCAAAAGCTTAGTGATTACAGAACGAACGAAACACAACAAAATGATTTCTCCTTTCTTCTATCGCAGGATGCAACACGCGTTTAAAACGCTCCACTTAAATCCAGTGTGCACTGTTAAATTGTATACCAAACAAGCATCCGTTGAGCAAAAGCAATACTAACAAAGAAATTAAGAATAAAACAAAACAAAATTGAAAATATCTTCTATAAAGTTAAGTGCATGTGCATTATTTTAATGCCACCTGAAGGACATTGCATGTTTACTGAAAAAATGGAAAATCTTCCTGCACCAGTGGTGAATTCGCGAATCATTGTAGAAAGAAGAAAGAAAAAAATATTAAGAAGGATAAAGTTGGAATGCGAGAAATGGAAAAAAGTAAAAAATTGAAAAAGAGTGTACGTTTTGTATATTCTTTGTTACTTTGTGGCGCATCATGAAGAGTAGAAGGAACTTAAGATGGAACACACACATGTCAGATGCACACATCCTAGCAGTTAAGTCAGCATACGGCGAGACATACATTAGCGTTTTATTTGGAAGTTAAAGTGATGTTTTGTCTGACTCTCATGTATTCCTGACAACAAGTGGAAAGCACTCTATAGGAGGATATTGTTTGAAGGCTTGATGGGATAACGGGGTGACGGGATATGGTATTAAGTTGAGTAAATCAAACTTATATTTTATGTTTAAAATAAATTTGTAAATTTTGCACTTTGATCGCATGGAATAACAAAAAAACAAGGCAATTGATATTGAAAAAATGTGGAAATATTGCTATATTATTTTTTCAAACCTTTGAATATGATAGGTACATAAAATACATCAGATGAACAATATAATCCAAAAGTAAAAATACTCCAGATCTCACAAAAATAAAATGCGAAGATTTTTTGAGTGCAGGTTAAAATCTGTGTATTGAGTAGGTTCCCACTTGGAATCAAGTCATTTGATGCTCGAAAACTGTTCTATTAAGTTAACAATTCATTAAACTAAAAGGTTTCTACATATTCTGCATTGACTAGAAAATTGTAATTTTCCGAAACCCATTCATCATTCAACTACTTTATTCGAACTTATATATGTACTACATTTTTGAAAGCGGTGTATTTTAACTATATTCCTTAAGAGACTTATTTCTAATAATACTTAATTTAGAAAGTCCCAAATATGTATTAAAATATTCTTGCATATTTTTATTTAATTGCAGCACCACCGTCTTCTATTGAAATCGAAGGATATACGCCCAATTCAAAAGTAGAAGTCAGAGAAAACCAAGACCTAACTCTAAAGTGCACAGTGGCAAATGCGAAACCTAAAGCTGAAATTATCTGGTATCGTGGAAATGTGGAATATAATTCAGGTAAGTAAAGTTGTCCATCTATACCTGTTATTTCTGTCATCTTCATTCAACATTCAACTTCAGTTAGTGGCTTAAAAATGTATTTCAGTATTGTTTCTGCATCGTTTATGTTGCTGTAAGATAGAGATGTAGTAAGATAGACTACCGCTATTAATACTGTCCATATATACTTTACATAATTCTATAGTCGGGCAATTAAAAAATATTTGTGGAATACAGTTATTTGCTGCATATTGCACCAAATCTGATTTAACATTCCGAAAAGCTTTTCAGAAGTATTACATCATAACGAAACACGTTATCTGTTAGTTATAGTCGCTATAGTTTCAATGATTGTCGTCGACTTTACTCTGGCATTAGGCTTTATGCAGCATGCAGCAGCAACAGGACTAAAACTTAGAAGTACGTGTGGAAAATTCTGACGCGGTCTTGTAAACTAATTTATAAATATGTATGTGAATGTATGAAGCGAAAATTGATTACAAATGGAAATTCAAGCAAAGAGGGGTAAAAGGGTGAAAAAATCTTGTTCTTAACGGTTGTTTATATTATTTCGAGATTGTTGTGACGTGTCTACATATGTGTCACATTTGTTATTTTTGCGCTGGAATGGATTTTACATTTGTAAACATATTTTATCACAAGTAACAGATTATTGGGTTACACAACGAATAATGCAAAAGTCAGTTTGCAAGTGAACTACAGTTTTTTATATGTAGTGAGTTTGCGTTCTATAATCTTTTTTTTTAATTTTGTACTGTACGTACCAGTACATCGAAATTCTCATGAAATTTATTTAGGAATATTATTTTAAATAGTATTTTGCGAAACGAGAGTGAAAGATTACTTAACGAATATAATAATTTATCTATCATCAAACTTGCAATGAGGAGATGAATTCAATGTAACAATTAACTAATTTACTATAATTATAATTATAATTTGAAAATGTAAGGAGCATATGTAAGCTGGAATTAAATATTTTGTTTCAGTTACCTGTAAAAATAATGAGAATTTAAGAAATATATATATATATGTATGTATATTAATTTAGCTTTAAAATGGATATCTTGATATAACTAAGCAGTATTAAGTTCGTAAAAACCATGTGTTCAAAAAGAAATTTAAATTGATAGAATTTAATCAATATTAATCTTGAAATGTGTCATATATAAAAAGATCCTGTTTTAGACCTACCATATTTTATACAGAAAAAACAATATTTTAGATAAGAGTCATCGAAAAAGTCTATATATTTTGAAATATTACTATTAAAAAATTCTAGGAATTTATTATTTTTGTTAAAAAGGTTTGAAAGAAAGAAGAGATCAGAGAGAATTAATATTGCATAACATAACCTAATTTTTATTTTCCACATTATTTTAAGCTCAAAGCTGACCTTGTTAAAATTAACAAGCGTTGAGTGTCTGTTGTAGTTTATTTTATTCTTACTTAATTAGTGCAAATGATGTATTAATATTAATTTAATGCAAATTAAAGTTTGCACACACTTAAATTATATAAATACATAAGAAGTTCAAATCAGGAAGCACTCAAATTTAAATAATAATTTAGCTGGAAAGCAAAGAGGGTTAGGAACATTTGGCGTAAATGTGAAACCAGAAGTAAAATGACCTAAGCTGCTGCCTTAACGACGCGCCTCAGTTTTAAAAAATCAAATGTCCTCGGAAGGCATTAAATGGTGGCGTCAAATTTTAAATTAAATAAAGGCTGAAAATGTAATCAATGTAAGCAACCAATCAAAAACTCAAAAACCGTCATCAAGCCGTCCACAGACTCGCCACTGAATCGAGAGGTTCCTGAAAACTTCTCAACGTAGTTCCTTTATAGAATTTCCTTTTTAAGTGAATGTGTTAGTTACTTACCGATTTTGGCTAAATGACAATTTTCCAGTTGCTTTTTATTTTCTGCGTCTTTTCTTGCATAATTCAGGCAAGAATAACAATCACTAACAACGAAACCATACGACATCCAACATTTACAAAAATGCTAATTTTATTACTGATGGCTTGGCATGAACCATTTTCAGTGCACGCTACACTCTGCGGCAGTGTGTAAGGTGAGAGATATGCCGATTAGTGAATTGATTAAGGGCACATGTTGTTTGCATAAGCAAACTACTGATATGTGTGCAGGCACAAATGATAATAGTGATTGCGATACAGA
>NC_051848.1:101846232-101848398 GCF_002237135.1 Teleopsis dalmanni
GACACTTTTCTACTGCCTTTTTTGAAGTTTTGTGAAGGTTTTACTACTATGTATCCATCTGTACAGCTCGCTAATAGTTTCATGTTTGTTATTTTAGTGCACCTTTTGCTGTAATTTTGGGAATACCATAAAATAATGTGAAAAGTGTTTGGTAAGTTGTTGAGAATTTGCTGTTATTGTTAAGTACAAGAAAAAATCGGTTTTTCTGTAGTATTTGCCTTTTTTTGGATACATTTAATAGTTTTATTTTGTTTAAAATCTTTTTTTCTTTAAACTTTATATAAAGGTAAGTAATTAGCAATTATATTTTTATGGTATTTTCTGAAAAACATATTGTGTCCAGTGGGCTGCACACTTGGTACAAAATGACAATGAGAAAAGAATACACTGAAGACAAAATTTTGGAGCTGTTATTGGAGAGTGATATTGAAGACGCTTCAGATGACAGTGATAATGAATTGTTAGATCACAATGCGCATGAAGATGCTATTGTTTTCGAAGATGACGCAGATAGCGACTTTGATGGTGTTGTTGCTGAAGGCGCAGAAAAAATTTTTGATGAGGAAGTGCTTAGCGTCGATGACATGTCAAAGTCATCAAATAGAAATATGAAATGGGTGTTTAAGAAATTTAATACAACGTACGAGGAGTTATCCAATGAGGACTCATGGAATGTTGAAAATCGAGAGAACTGGACACCTTTTAATTATTTTTGTGATTATTTCAACGAAAATTTTTGGGCTTTTGTTAGTGAGCAAAGTAACATACATGCATTGCAATGCAATGTTGATTTAAAGTCAACCCCAAATGAATACAAAAAGTTAGTTGGTGCACACATCATTGCAGGTTGTATGAAACTTCCTAGAATTAGGATGTACTATAAACCCTCCATTAAAGTAGCTGCAATAACGCAAATTCCGAGAGATCGCTTTTTTAAACTTAGAAATTACATGCATTTTGTAAATAATTTGGAAGTAACTAGTGAAGAGAAGGAGAAAAACAGACTTTGGAAAATTCAACCTATTTTGGATACAGTTATTAACAAATGCAATGCAATTCCAAAGAGTAAAAAATTGAGTATCGATGAACAAATGATCCCATTTACTGGAACTACTCAATTAAAGCAATATGTGAAATGTAAGCCGAATCCAGTAGGCTTAAAAAATTTTGTATTGGCTTCTCCGGATGGGCTTGTCCTTGATTTTTTCATTTATCAAGGAGCAAAAACATGGCCCTGTGGAAAACCCAATCCAGCATTGGGCATTGGAGGCACAGTTGTAGAAAGACTAACCAAAAAAGTTCCCAAAGGTAGTGAGATATTTATGGATAGATATTTTACGTCCATGAATTTACTGACTTTTCTCTTAGAAAATGAGATATATGCTACGGGAACAATTCAACAAAACCGTATCCCAAAAGAATTGCGCACAAAGCTATCTCTTGATAAAGATCTTTTAAAGAAAGGAAGAGGTAGTTTCGATGAGATAGTCAGGCAAGATGAAAAAATATCTGTCATCAAGTGGATGGATAACAAATCCGTATTGCTAGCTACTACAGCGGTTGGATCCGACCCAATTCAAACTGTTCGGAGATGGAATAAAACTACAAAAAAATATGTAAATATTAATTGTCCAAATGCCATTACAAGGTATAATAACTCAATGGGTGGTGTCGATCTTGCAGATCGATTGATTTCCTATTATCGCATTGCTATTCGCACAAAAAAGTGGCCTGTTAAAGTATTTTGGCATATGGTTGATCTGGTAATAACAAATTGCTGGGTTATGTACAAGAAGGACAAATTTGCGTGTGGTGTGAGCAACAAAGAGATAATGGACTTGCTTGAATTCAAACTGAATATTGGAGAATGCTTTGCTGCATGTGCAGAATCTAAAAGAAGAACTTATGATCAAGCGTTCACAGAGAGCAGTTCAAGTGATAAAGATTTATTGGTTAGAAAAAAAACCAAAACACCAAATCCACTTCCACCAGAGGATGTCCGCCGTACTGAAAACAGACATTTACCAATATGCGGTGTTACAGATAAAAATAAGTTTATGCGCTGTCGCAGAGAGGGTTGTCATCAAAAAACTAGATTCAAATGCACTTCGTGTAATGTTTTTTTATGTATAGCTAATGATAGGCAATGTTTTTTTGAGTTTCATT
>NC_051848.1:101848498-101850698 GCF_002237135.1 Teleopsis dalmanni
TATGCAGATACAAAATTTACTCAATTTTTTTTAAATATAAAAAATTAATTTAATTAAGTATAATTAAGTATTTAGTTTTAATTAAGTGCAGTCCACTGTTAATTGATGACTGTCGATTAGCATCACGAACGAGTATCTATCTGAGTGACAGTAGAATTTTAATGTGATTTATGATGGGAGGTTGCGACAACCGGGCAGCAGGGTACGATTGTAAATTTATAGAACTTTTATGGCTGCAATAAAAAATTTATATTTATGATATGTATTTTTTATATAATACGCTTTTTCCGTCTTTCTGTTGAATATTTAAAAAATTTAAATTTATTTTAAACAAAATAAAATTGAAAGTCGTATCTTTGTAAAGTATCAACAAAATCAAAATTCTACTGCATATCCCTTTTTATGGAACAAAAAGTCCTGACAAAAAGTATTTTAATATAGTTAACATAATTTACAAAAATATCGAAAGATTGTCATAAAGAATTAAAACTATTTATAGGCTAGGCCACGACCATTTTGAAATTGGTTGCGGTTTCTTAGAAAGTGCAAATCTTTACTATCTTCAGAAGTTTTTTTTAATATTTTACGAAAGTTATAATAATAATAGATATATACAACAATACCTAATATATATAGACTGGCATTTTGCATCAAACGGTTCGCACATATAATTTTAATATATGACAAAAATTTTATAATTAATTGGCCCACAACTAAATCTCTCATTAATTACTTTCGGTAACCGCTAGGCCAAGAAAGTAGTTCATTGCAAAAAGAAAACTCGCTTGACTAGCGAATAATGTGGCTGGCCGTTACAATCTGCGCTGTTGTCTTCCAGTTTTTTTCTGTGTCCTCAGAAAGGCAGAATGTCATTCTTTGTGACTGCTCGGTTTTGCTCTGGGTCAGTAAAAGATTTTTAGGCGATCTCGTCTAATATAAATTTGATCAAAAAAACTAAAAAGGAAAATACTGTCAAAAGTGCACATTATAGGTACTTATCGGTCCGTTTGAAGAAAAAGATTACAAAACAATGGCAAATGGGGATGTATATTCATCATGATTATACATCTGTATATATGTATATGTATAGTTATCAAGACCATGCATCCCCTAACGGGATCTTGGTTAAAATACCGATATTGGCTCCCCAGCGACTATTTCCTGTTAGCAAACTTCAAAAACATGGTTCAGAGAAAAAATGTTTGTCCAATGAAGAAGTCAAGGCTAAAACAAATGCCTATTTTAAGGCCAAATGTATATTTTTAAATCTTTTTTCAAGAGAGATATCGAAATAGCGGAGAAGCTTTGGACTATATTGCTCTTAAAGAAAACTATTTGATAAATGAAGTCAAATTATCCGATGTTATAAACTGTGTATACACTTTTTTCATTATAGGTATATGCGAATATATTAAAACAAGTCAAATTCATTAGTTTATACAGATTCCAAGTTCAATTCAATTCAAAAACTTAGTCTATTTTGCACTGAAATATGGAAATGGATGGATGTATAAACTATTTATATATTTCTATAACTTATATCATATAAATTTAAAAATCTATTCTATTGCTAGAACTTTTTGCTAGTATAATCACGTTTTTATTCGCTAAAAGTAAAATTATTTCACTTATAAATTACTGCATAATTCGAATAGATGTGAGGTGAACAGCAAAAGCACATTGTTTAATGTGAATGCAAAGACTATGTGCAAATTTACAATAGCAACGATGTTGTCTCTTACGTATTATATTGCGATATATCTACTCATTGAAAGTCATAATTTCATAATGAAAATTTAATAAACTAATTACTGATTTGAAACATTATTATTTACATATGTTATGTGACGAATGTATTGACAAGAAAGCACATCCCACAATATCTGATGTAATTGCTTTTGAGGATAATAGAAATATTGAGGACTTTATGTATGTAAAGGACTTTTTAAATTTATTAATGCATTACGTATTATTTAATATACGAGTATGTTAGAAAGAAAATCGCTACTATTTATCTCATTGCCGCCTTATACCGAATGTACATATCCTTCAGCCTCATACTTTGCCAAAGGTTTTTCTTTTTTTGTTTTTCGTTTTGAACTTTTTTTGCTTTCTTTTGTAAGCGCAGCACAAGTTCATTTGTGCTTGCAAAACTGCAAGCAAACTGACCTACAAAACAAATACACAAACACACTCACGC
>NC_051848.1:101850798-101855549 GCF_002237135.1 Teleopsis dalmanni
CGACCGCTCATAATACAGAAGACCATGAGACGCATAGCCAATACACCGAAATGTGATAAAGTCATTCATAGTCCAGTCTCCAAGTCACCTTTCCGCAACCAGCAGCAACACCAGCCAATCGCCAAGCAAACACCTGCAGAAACATCTAGAATTTTTACTTCAACTACTGCAGCAAGCATATCAACACAAAGCGTGCGACATCGAAATGACGCGGAACAACATCATGTATCACCACAAGATCACAAACTAATCGCAGAAAATCCAAAAATAATTAAGCAACAGCGAGTTCAACAAGAGCAAGATCCGAGTTCAATCAGGCTGCAAATACCAGAAATACGACAAGAACAAAGTACTAAAGTCAAAGAAATGTCAACAGAGTTTAATAACCAGCGAGTAATACGAAATCAAGAAACATTGCAAGTTCAATTGAAACAAATGCAACAAGAGCATCATTCGAGACCTATCAAAGTGCAAATACCAGAAGTACAACAAGAACAAAGGCCTAAAGTCAAAGAAATGTCAGCAGAGTATTGTCAACCACGAGTCATACGAAAGCAGGAAATATTACAAGTTCAAATGAAGCAAGTAACGCAGCAACAAGATCCGAGACCTAATAGTGTACAAAAGGCGCAACGACACCGAGATCCAAGTCCCATCATGGTAGCACCTGATGTAAAACAACACCAAGCTACACAAGAACAAGCAGCACAGCATCAAGATCTAAAACATATCAAAAAGCAAATACCAGAAATACCACGACAACCAAATCCTAAATTCAACGAAATGCCAGCAGAATTTGGTCAACAGCAAGATATACATGAGCACGTGCCACAACAGCAAGATTCAAGACCTAGTAGCATGGAAGAAGTACAACGACACCGAAGTGCAAGCCCTATCAGTGTAACGCCAGGTCCAGATGGAAAACAGCTACTAGATACCCCAGAGCACGCAGTACAAGAAGTGTTTAACATCTCGCAAGAACAACCACCGTCAAAGACTTCGCTAATACCATGGAAGCAAAAGGATAACATTATCAAAACAAATTCGACAAAAGGTCAAATATATGATGAAATACTTAGTCTTACCCAATCATTACCATTAACACAACTACCACAGCAAAAGGAAAAAACAATCCGCCTTCTAAAACAAGTAGGAGTATGTTACGAGTATCACGCATCGAAAAATCCACCTAGTATTCAAAGTCGACAGCAACAAGTGAAACATCGAAGTGTATTTCAACAAGACGATCACCACATCAAAGAGCAATACGACTTCTATAAAATATATAAGAGTCCAAAGCAACGTCACAGAAATCACGCTGGCAGGTAATGGTTCAGGGCAAATCACGTTTCTCGAAAGAAAGGAGGGAGTGTAACGGCCAAAATTTTGTCAACCAAAAATTTGATCGTTACAACGTCGTGGGTATAGCTGTCTACTAAACACAACACGACCACCTAACACACAACAAGTAACACTCACTCGAAGGTTCCTGTAATAAAAAAATTGTTAAATACTTACAAAAACATTAAGTTAAACCAACTCACCCCAATCCTCTGCCACCAACAACGTGACTTTGAATTTGACAAATCTTAAAATTGTATGGAAATCCTTGATTAGTGCGTGAACAATTTTTGAATAAAACCATAACATAAGACACATATCTTGAGCTATCGTTGGGTGTTCTATTTTGCTGGAACTTTATTGGAAAATAAAATAATTTTAAAATAATTTTCTAATTAATAGAATTAAATACACACGTTCACCGGCACAACACGTTGTAAAAAAAAAATAGAACAAAATCAAAACAAAACAACACGAGCTGTCAAACGAAGAAAGCTTTTGTGGAAAAGGTGTAGAACTAGGGCGAAGCTTAAAGAAAGAACAAGTTCCAGCTTCCACATGAGAGGAAAAGTAGAATTCGCCCTAAAGCTAGACTTTCGCTGGTGCATTGCAGAGGGATCAGTTCACGAGCTTCGATCAACGGTCGTTGAACTTTAACGTACCAACAGCTGGCACCGTTGATCGTTGACGGTATAAAAGTTGCGTACACTTGGAAGAAGGTCTCTTGTCTGGTTATGTGCGGTCGTGAAAAGGAAAACTCCTGGCGTTAGCAGCAGCGGAATTTATTTAACTAAGACGGCGGTGATATTATCAAAAACAATTAAATAGTCTCAGAAATAGTGTAAAATCGTATCTATAAACAAAAGAATTATTTAAAAATTAAAAATTAAATTATTTGAACCAGTAGAGTTGTAACAATCGAAATTGAATTTTTAAAACTCTTGTTGATGAATTGTGAGTACGCATAAATTAAAATTTTGCACGAAAAGATTGTTTTAAGAAAGACAAACTGATTAAACTAGTAAATGTGTTAATATATAAAATTTAAAACTCTTATTGATAAATTGCGAGTACGTATAAATTGTAATTTTATATGTAAAAATTATTTTCAAGTAAGATAAACGGATTACATTAGTAAATGTGTTATTACATAAATTTAAAAAAATTTAAAACTCTTTTTGATAAATTGTAAAGACTTAAAGTAGAGTAAAGAGTACTTAATTTAAAAAAAAAAAATAAAATAAAACTAAATTTATATTTAGCTATTTATTTGATAATAAAATGAATATTAATAAATTTAATGAATAAAATAAAAAAACTAAACGAGCGAATAAATTGAAAAAAAAAGTGTTTTATTAAAATAAAAGCAAAACAGGTATAATAGCGAGGGCTCATAGGTATAACTACCGCTTTGATAGAGTTCAACACAAACTAGCTTCTCCTGATCGGTGTAAAATCAAGGTGGGAATCCAGCACAACGACACAAGTGAGAGACACAGGTAAGAAAGATTCAGGGCTTCAACAGTAACTGAATCTCGGTTGTACGGGGTATAACTCACGTAGCTTTAATAGTCACGTGAGTCTATACCATAGTGTCGGAAACGATAGGTAGCTTTAATAGTCACCTAACGTCTCCGGCCCCTGGGCGCTTTAACAGTGAACAGGGAAGGGCGTGTGATCAGCGACCTGTAATACCACTCACGTAGCTTTAACAGTCACGCGTGCTGGTATTATATCGTGTCTATTTCAGTCAAGTGATTCCTTTGTGTCTGTGATTCCGATTGGTATTCGAACCTAGGTATCTGTAATTAAGAGCAATCAGAAGTGACGGGGTCTCACTAAATAAATTTCTTGTGTGGACCTTGGGGACGGCTGAGTTAAACCCCAGCTTTATACGAACCAAAAGAAAGGTTCATTACAGTTTAGTTTAAAATTAATTAAACAAACTCTTTATTATTCAAATAATAATTTTACAATTATGAACTTATTTTGTGGATTATTTCATAATTGTTAGTAATAGCATATTTTATTACTAATTAACGCATTAAAATACATACATAAGTACTTAAACCTAAATAAAATTATGAGTTTGAAAATATTTGTAATATAATTTAAAATTATGTAAGTTTAATAATTTCAAATTTAACAATTTGTGGTATTTGATATTAATTCACATTAAAAATATGATTTTTAACAACAGTTTAGAGTTTAAAGTAATTGGTAATTTGCAAAATAAATACAAAAAATTTGTAAATAAACATAATTTTATTATCATGTTTATCATATTGCGAAATTTTAAAAAAGGATTTGCATTAAATTAACTAATTTTTACTATAGATTATAGTTAATGAACTCAATCAATGCATTGTTCGAATATGATACCACTTACAGTGAGACTTCATTCTTCTTTTATAAACCAGCTTAATTATTTATTAAATTCCATTAATTTGTCAATTAGACTGTTTACAATTTACAATTATTAAAAGTCTATTTTATTCTTATCTCTATTTTATCATTTTAGTTGACTGGTATGTGACAGCACTGTTGCTTCTTCTGTCCAAGTAGCTTACACACCGTTTTGTTGTCATAAACCTGGTTATGAAAATCTTTATTTTTAAAACCAGCCTATATGGTACTTAAGAAGAATATGTTTATGGAGCTAGTATTTTCAATGTCCATCAGGCTCTTTAGTTCAGAATACCTTATTATTATAGTTGGTGATTTCAATATAAATCTGCAGCTGTCATATTTATTTTTTTCTTGCGAGTTTCCATTAGACGGTTTCCAGATATTACTCTTACGAATAAAGAGACAGAAATTTTACTTCCTTTCTTTAACAGCTTTGAATGTGTTTGGCTGGCGCGGAGATTGAGTTAGTTGCAGACTTTATAACAAGGGCGTCGAAACCCACGGTTATAGCGATGGAGACATCTAAATACCTTTTATCGAAGTATAGTAGATAGGGACAGATGTCCAAAATTATTTGAGGTGATTATCAGCCGTGTTATTCACATACGCATCGGTATATTGCACTAATAAACGCCCAATTGGAATTCCGAGGAATTCTGCCGGTACCAATTAGAACTATGCGTTTGGATATAGTTTTCTCCTTGGTGAGGAAGTATAACATAACGCTAGCAAGGCTAGTAAAAGGTCAGAAGAAAAGAAAGGTCAGACGTTGAAGGTGGATTATGCAGCCTTTTTAGATACCACTGGACAAACGTAAGGAGTTACCCATCGATACAACTAATTTGAGTTTTCGTGTAAAGGACAGAGTTAAAGAAGTGCTTGCCGTTATACTTGCATCTTTAGTTGGTGCAACCACGTAATACATTAGTGCAGTTCCTTTCCATACCTTTTGTTTTATTCTGGAGTTGGTTCTGGAAAAACCTTTACTCCCTTATGTGGGC
>NC_051848.1:101855649-101863586 GCF_002237135.1 Teleopsis dalmanni
AAAATTCTAAAATTTCTATAATTAAATTTTTAATAAATAATAAAATCTAATAAAATGTGATATAATTTATTAAAACTTTAATAGGTTTGAAAATTGCACTTAATTATTTTGAAATACGTGGAAGAAAACCCTCTTGACACTTATTATATTCAAATTTTTAATTAAATTATTATTAAAATATAAGTATTACACTCTTGTCGATATCTCAAAAAAATAAACTGCCGAAGTTTAAAGATCAACTATAGATTCATTTATAGAAAATAGATAAATTCTTCAACTTTTATTTTTTACCCAAAACTGGTTGTAATACAAAATTTAAATGATGAATGTCATGGGTGTAGCCAGAGAGGCTTTAGACGCCAATGGGAAAATAATTAACATACAGTACTTCGGAAAAATCTAAATATGAAAAAGACGCACAGAATTATTAACCTTTTAATAGTAAACAAATATTGAATTAACGTCAAGTACAATATAATATTGAACACATTTTTTGTGCTTATCATAACCTTTCAGACAGTTATTTAACTTCAATAACTATTATATAAAAACTTTTTAAAATTATTTTAAAACTACATATACAGGAATAGACGAAGAGTACCCTGAAAATGACTATAGACTACAAATGAAAAATTGTTAATAAAACATATTTTTTAAAAATAATTTAAAAAGTTGTGTATTATTTAAACAATTAACCAACCAGCCCATTGAAATATAATAGAATAAATACAAATCGAATGAATCTAAATATTTAAATGATAGTTTTTTTTAAAAATAAATATTTTTTAAAAAAAATAAGTATTTTTTAAAAAAAATCTTTTATAAACTTAATATTTTTTTTTAAAAATAAGCATTTCTTTAAACATGAATAATAATAATTAAGTACAAAACAGGTAACAATGCCACTATAATAGTATTACTAATAGTAGTAACAGTAATAAGTAATAATAATATTAAAAATAATAATAAGTAATAATAATAATAATAATAATAATAATAATAAGTAACAATAATAATAATAAGTAATAATAATAATAAGTAATAAAAATAATAAGTAATAATAATAATAAGGAATAATAATTAGTAATAATAATAATAAGTAGCAATAATTGTAAGTAGTAATAATAAATAATAATATTTAGTAATAATAATAATAATAAGTAATAATAATTATTACTAATAATAATAATTACTAATAATAATTTCTGATAGTAATTACTGATAATAATAATTACCAATAATAATAATTACTAATAATAATAATTACCAATAATAATAATTACTAATAATAATAATTACTAATAATAATAATTACTAATAATAATATAATTAATAATAATAATAATTACTAATAATAATAATTACTAATAGTAATAATTACTAATAATAATAATAGATAATAAGTAATAATAATAGTCACTAATAATAATAATAGATAAGTAATAATAATAGTCACTAATAATGATAATTACTACTAATGACAATAGGTTAATAATTATTATTACTAATAATAATAATAGATAATAAGAAATGATAATATAATTACTAATATTAATGGTGATAAGTAATATTAATTGTATATAGCAGTTATAATAAATAACAATAAGTACGATACAAATATAAAAAATTAATGAATATTTCCAAATATTTATGTTTAACATCAATTTTTCAAAATTGTCTCTATACGTCAAAGTAGTTATTAAGATCTAAAAGCTTTGCATAACCCTAAAAATTAAGCATTTTCCCTTGAAATGGTTTTTACCAAGTTAAAGTACAAACTTATAGAAATAGGGGTTCTCTTCAGACCGAACTAGATAAAGATTCGAAAATATAAGTGGTGTTCAAATTGATCTTAATATTCGATAACTTTTTACATACGATCTGTTTTTGTTAGATTATATTACATAAATTACCTAAACATAGAAGTTAAAAGAATACTGACTTCGACCTGTATACCACCCACTAACAGTTTAGAATGTTCTCCTTAAAACAAAGTGTAACCATTCAACTATGGAATTGAATTATACAATTATATATGAGCGAATAAGTCTAAACATTTAAATGACAAACATTATTCAATCATACTAACATCTCAATTACGAAAAATATTTCTAATATTTTTAATGTATGAATATATTAAAAATTTTTTCGTTTTTTATAATCTTAAATTAAATAGCTTATATTTGATTATCAATTCCTAATCTGTGTCAGTATTATCTTGAAATATGTTTAAATATTATATTATTGCTTTAAACAAGGTACTTGGCAAGTGTTCTTATATAAAATATATGTACTTATGTGTTCAATAAAAGTTTTTTAACTACACGAGTATATTATTATGTATATTTTCCCATACATAATGTCGAAGTTGTAGAAAGTATTAAAGGTATAAGAAAATTATTAAATGTATGTATACATGTGTGGATGCTTTTATGAATATAGAAGCATTAAGTGTTTCCTTTGTTAGAATTAACTAATTGAGAGAGCACTATACTAACATAAATAGGTTAAAATATAAAGAAGAAAAATATATATAGGAATATAAAACATTTACATTTATTTGCATAATATTTATTGAACCAATAAAAATAATTAGCATAATTTTTTTTGTTATATTAAACCAAAGCTTAAATTCACGATTATTTTTTTTTTTTTTGTAATTTATTAAACAAGTATTTAGGATTGGAAATTTTGTCGGAATAAATAAAAAAAAACTTTCTTAAGCAGCAGCATAAAAAAGTTTACATTAATAAAAGTATGTTTTTTACATTTATTTAAATAATACCTTTCAAAAATAAATTTTGATATATAGGTTATAGCATAAAATTCACAGAATTTTAAAATTTTCTTTCGAATACACATAACACAACAACAAAATACAACAACATTGTATACACAAAATTCATGCCGATCGCACTAAATTTGGGTAACTTAGGGCTAATTTACAAAGCACACTTAAGTGTCGCTTTGACACCAAAGCGATATTTATTTAAATTATTTAAATAAATATTAAACAAATATTAATATTTAAACATTAATATTTAAATATTAATATTTAAATATTATTATTTAAATTTTTAGTGTACACTAGTTTAGTGTACACTATTGTTTACTTAAGAATTACTTGACTTAAGTGTGTATTGTAAAATGACCCTTAAACATTTAAAAGTATAAGACGAATTTTCTAAGTATGGAATGGAATATATGCAACCCTGTTTCTGCTTTAAAAAAGCACAAAAACCAAAAAAAATTATGAAAGGAAAGAAGAGTAGAAATTTGTTAAAAATTTAAAACATTCGAGGCATTTTAATAATATACATGAATAAAACAAAATAAATTTTAATAAAATATATTTTATTAAAAAAATAAATAAATTTATTTTCACTTTTGTTTTCGTGTGGAAACATAAAAAAAAATGTTCAAGGTATAGTTTTTCTTTTTTTTTTTGAATTTACCAATTTTTATATTGAATCGAATCCATCATTTTCTCTTAATGGCATGCGTCCACAAAGCCAAACATAACTGGTAGATGGTAATTTTTAATTATACAACAACTTAAATGATGAAAAAAAAACACACTTTTTATGAATAAAGAAAAAAAATTGACTTGGTTAATGTAAAAAAAAAACAAAATTAAATTATTTATTAAAAAAATAATAAATAATATAATGTTTTTGCCTAACAAAAAATAATTTTAAATTTTTATTGAATTTGCAAACAAAGAATTATTAACTTTCCTGCCTTTACTCAAATATATGATTATTCTTAAAAGAATAGTTCGAAAAAAATTTACAAACAAAATTTTATACAATTTCCAAAAGGAAAAAACAAATTGTGTGCCATTATTTAAAAAATCTAAAACAAGCAAAGCATAATCTCATCTCTCTAGCAGCGTTTTGAACTTTTGATAGTCTCCAAAATGTGTCTTACATTATAAATTAATATAAGTCACATAGTGTAAACACTCAAGATTTCAAGTTATAAAAAAAATTTCATTTTGAATAGATAAATATTTTCTTGCTTTTTGATTTTAGTAACACACACACATATTTTTAGCTTTGATTTTGCTCTTGGCACAATTAACATATTTTTCTCTTTTAAATAAATAAGAAAAAACAAAAAAAAAACAAACTTAAATATTTTTTCCTTTTGGAAATTTTACAGTACTGAAATTTAAATATATTTTAAAAGCAATTCTTTGTTTCTTCTCTGTATTTTCTTCTTCTCGTAGTTAAGAATATATATTTTGCTTCTGTTCTGCTTTAAATTTTGTTTTTATATTGATTTGTTAAATTTTGATGTTTAATTAATATTTGCATAGTCAAAAGGAAACAGTTTAGTTTGGTTAGTTATCACCACCCTCCTGTGGTTCATCTCCGTCCCCTTGCGTGTCGGACGTCCAGAGTGTAAGGTTATCTCTCAACAATTGCATAATAAGTGTTGAGTCTTTATAGGAGTCCTCATTGAGTGTATCCAGCTCAGCTATCGCATCATCGAAAGCCTATATACAGAATGAGAAACACAATGTTAAAAAAAATATGTTAGTTTTTATATTAATATATATACTATATATATTATATATTTATTTATATATAACATTTAAGCATTTCTTTTTCATATTAAAACAATTAAAACACATTAGCAATTATTGTCGTTTTTATTTAGACTTTTAGTTTTAGTGTATAAAAAATGTATAAAATTAAAATTCAGTATCAAAATAAAAATAAAAGAACACGTTACATCATCATTATCAATCAATCAATCAATATTTGACAGAATAACCAAGCAATTAGAGCTTGAAGCATGGTCATCAACATGTCAAAAAGCATACTTTTTATGGTTAACGTAAAACAATCAAAAATGCAGTTCGATATCGTAAAAAAAGGTGAGATATATTTGTATGAACGTAAATAATGTTGAAGAACGAACATACAATTTTTTTTTTGTTTTTGTGTTCTGGAACTGGAAATTTATTATAAATTACTACCAGCAAGGACTACTAAAAATGTTAAAATACTAATTGTTATAAATAAAATATATGTTATAATTTTTTAGGTTTCTTATTAGTAACTGCAAAGCTCGCGACAATAACTAAATATGTTAGTAATACTTTTTAGCATAGATATATTTTACCTAAAGCACATAATTGTCAAATTTTTTTAAGGATATTTAATTAATTTAATTACTTATGCATACTGAGTGATCTTACTTTTGACCCACTATTGTATTAAAAATATTTTATTATTTTTGCTAAGGATGAAGTTTTTATGTAAATATAATTTAGAAATAATCTGAGAATTATAACAAAATAACAATGACAAAAGATATTTTATTTTAGAAATGAATTAAAAAGCATTTTCTATGTAATTAGTTATTAAAAATTTATAAATTTCATTGAAATATCTTTAACTAACGTTTCAAATAATTTAAGCAAAATTAAAATAATAATATTATAATTAAATAATTAATTGAAAATTTAATAATCAATTTTCGATCGAATGCATTTATACACTAAATTTTTTATCGTAAATATACGCTGTACTAAATTTTATATATATCGCTGTGATACTAAGCCAACATAGCTAAAAAATAAGACCTAATATTACATTCCTTTCCTTTTATAAATATTTATTATAACATACATATATAATCTTTTTTAAATTGTTGATAAAATGCAAAACTACTTGTGTTTGCTAAACGTAATGAAATTTTAGTTCAACTGCAATAGATTTTGTATAGATTTGAAGATTCAAATGCAGCAAATATTTCAGAACTCATAAACGCTATTGGAATTAAGCTTCTATTAGACAAATTTCAGTTCAAATTACTGGACTATTGTCATTACATTCATTACTAGTTTAATTCAATAGATCAAAAAGCTGTGATTCTAGAAGTAGAATACTTTAACGTACTTCGTTTGTTAACCTAATCTATTTCTAATTCAATTCTAATTTAATATCTTAATACTATTTATTAATTTATTTAATTGAGGTTACAAACTTTACATGGGATAGGAGACATTGTTAATTTGTATATATACATATATCACGTCAAATTTAAAAAATAAAATAGAACTTAAGTATCCAGGATATGGCGGCATAGCACACAAATGGTTTGTATTATTGTTAGTATATACAGAATTGAAATAGGTATATGCAAGCATATATATATTTATATATATAGTCAACATTTAATATTAGTTTCATATATGTTAAAAAGTATCTGGATTTATGTACAGCACAAAAATTGTTTAACACATTATGGAGGTCATAGCAGAGCACAATTTAATAATAAAAAAAAATTGCAATTATTATTTGATTTATATTAAATAGCGTGTGAGTAATTGATATAACGCTTATTTAACAAACATTTTTAATATCATATATATAAAAAAAAACTAAACCTGTTTAGCTAAATGACACGCCCTCGCTGGTGAATTGATAATTTCATAATAGAACACAGAGAAGTTGAGTGCAAGACCTAATCTGATTGGATGTGTTGGCTGCATTTTGGTTTTGGCAATATCGAAAGCTTCCTGATATGCCTTTTTCGAATCCTCAACCACGGCTATAATATTTATTTGATGATTATCCAACAAAATTTTTTCATATGATAGCAATTCATGTTGTAAATTTGATATGATATGTATTGGATGAACCACGTTTAATTGTTAATATCATACAAAAATCATACAAAAAATAAATTAGATTTTAAAATGAGCAAATGTACTTAATATTAATATTAAAAAAAGTAATAAATCTAATCATTTTCTTTTTTAAAAAAAAAAATATATATAATAAATCAAGAAATCTTTTAAAGAGCTCTCCTGATTTCACTATATATTTATACAACAGATACATATTTTGCACAACCTAACCATCACCAACTATAAATCTATTTTCTTCGTAGTTAATGTCTAATAACTAAATTAACTTTAATCAATATTAGCCTGTATCAGCGTTAAAGAAATGTTAATATTTCAAAAACTGATTTAGATCTGATGTCATTTTTATCTTTTATTCACCTTTTCAAATATCATTGGAAGTTTAAAACGTTGCAGTGGATGATGTCACGTGTTTTTATTATATTTACTTTTACTACTATTTGTTTT
Organism: Teleopsis dalmanni; assembly: GCF_002237135.1. Lineage (NCBI taxonomy): Eukaryota > Metazoa > Arthropoda > Insecta > Diptera > Diopsidae > Teleopsis > Teleopsis dalmanni. The sequence continues at coordinate 101,862,761 of NC_051848.1, forward strand.
TATACATTAATAATTTTGAATTATTAAGAGTTTTATTTATTTTTAAAGAAATACTTAATTTTTTTTTGCATTAATTATTGATTTTTATATTAACCTGTTTGGCCAACTGACAGGCCTTGTCTGGTGAGTTCAAAATCTCATAATAGAAGACAGAGAAATTAAGTGCAAGACCCAATCTGATTGGATGTGTTGGTTGCATTTTACCCTTGCTAATTTCAAATGCATCCTGGTAAGCTGTTTGAGAGTCGTCTACAACAGCTACAATTTTGTATATTTAAATTAATTATTTGAACAAGGATTGTATAAAAAAATTTATTTAAATTATTATATATATTCTTGAAGTTACATAACGGAACGGAATTATTTTTATAAAAATTTTAAAAAAAAATACTTACTATTGCGTGCGTCTCCTGTGGCCACCTCAGCTAAATACCTGTAATAATCTCCTTTCATTTTCAGGTAGAAAACCTTGCTCTCTGGATTGCTGGCTTTTGGAATAAGGTATTTGTCGAGAAGACCCTAAAATAAAAATAAACAAAAAATAAATCAATAATGAATTGTATATTTAAATATTTAAACAATATATTGTAAATGGAAAAAAAATGTACATATATATAAATAAATATAGTTATTGGTATATAATAATTTATTATTTGTGCCTATTGTTTAAAATTTAATAACAAAAACATGTATATATCACAAATTTGGTAGAATGGTTTTAAACTACTAGTTTCTATTAAATATAATAGTCACTTCCGCAATAACTGACGTTAAATTAAAACCTATATTAAAAATATAAAATATATATAAAATATATATAAAATAT
>NC_051848.1:101863686-101871118 GCF_002237135.1 Teleopsis dalmanni
ATTTTATAATATACATTATAACATCAGTATTTAGCGCAGCGGGTACGGCTTAAACATTTTTCTGTTAATAACAAAAGCTCCACCAAAAGTTTTTCTGCAAAGCTTTAATAAAATGGGATATTTTAACAGAAGCTTTTTTAATCTTTTAAAATAAACTTTTATCTGCATTTTTATAGAATTTTTTTGCTATAAATTAGAGTAACATTTATTTGAAGTTCTTATTTTTATAATAACTCAAAAGCTTTTTCTTCAGTTATAACTGATTTTTTTTTTGAAATAGTATAATTGCTATGAAGAATTTTTTTAAATAAAACTTTGTAAAGAGATGAAATTTAGTTAATTAGATTTAGTTAATTTAATTATTTATTGTACAGAGTTGTGGTTACATGTAGGATGTTTAATGGGTCACCATGAACTGCGTTATTACCTTAACAAAATGGCTCTGCCCGAAGAGATGGATTGTCGAATCCGCTTAGAAGCAGACGAGCCTTTCAGTCACATTCTCTGTGACTGCCCAGCTTTGATCTGGGCCAGGAGAAATACACTGGGTCGAGAACAACTTTCCCCTTCTGACATTAGGAGGTCCTCAACGGCCGACTTTCTGGCCTTCATTTGGAAAGCGGAATATCTTCAGTTAGATTAGCGTCTGTTACAGCACAAAAGATCAATCATGATCGCAAGGTTTCTTTCCGTTGGGAGCTAGTACCCCATTTATTCTTATCCTATATTGTAAATATATATTGTAAATATTTTTTTTTAATAACTAAATTTTTTAATAATAATATCAATTCATAAATAAGAGGCTTCAGTGAAAGTAAACATATCATTATTTTAGTATATTTACATTTATTTTACTGGTGATTTCAATAATATTTGAAAATATTATTTTCACTTCAAAATATATTCGCCTATAAAATATGAGATAAAGCACATATTTCGTTTTTGTCTGTTAACTGCGCTGTTCTTAACATTTCGCTTCGTACTGTTAATAATACATTGGACATTGGATGTTAAACAGAAAACTGTTTAAATGCAGAAATTGCTTTATTGTAAAAAAAAAAGGTTTAGAAATGATTATTATATGTAACGGGTAAATAATTTAATTTTTAATTTAAATTCAGTTAATAGTTATGAAAGAAGCTCACTGGAAAAATTTTTATAAATTTTTGAAAATTATGATTCAAATTTTTATTTTTATCGCAATAAACCTATTAACATATTAAGCATAATATAGTTAATTTGCTTTCCATTGTTTATAATTACGAATAGATTAACATTAATTGGTAAAACTACGGATAATAATTGCTAATAAAAAAATATTAATTCTCAATAGGAAAATAAATAAATAATATATTTATTTTGCTTAAACGCAAATCGGTTAAGATTTTTTTTTTATTTATTTACTTATTTATGTGCGGAAATAATTTAATCTCATAAATTGTTTATTTTTTTATTAGTTTAATTTTTTCATATATTTCCAAATGAAATTATTAAAAAAATTCTTATAAAAAGTGGCATTTTTCATAATTTTTTATTGTATGCCAACCACAGAAATAAAGTATAAATTTTGTATTGTTGAATAGGAATTACTATAATAAAATACATATATATATAACTTTAAATGGTAAAATGCTTTTAAAATAAGTGAATATAAGTGAATTAATGGCATTAAAAAGCCAAACAATTAAAATTTAGAAAAATCCGTTGCTGTAAAAGTTTCATTTGTAGTAGGAATAGGAATAAACGGGGTACTAGCTCCCGACGGAGCAGAGCCCTGCGACCAGATTGATCTTTTGTGCTGCTTCATCTGAAGTAGCGTTTAACCTTTTTAATCATTGAATAAAAGTAACAGATGCAGTTAATAATGAAGGAATTGGAATATCAGCTTCATGAAATCACAATTACTATATTAATTAAATGAAGTAATATAAATAAAAAATTATTAAAAAGTCTTCTGAAAAAGAATAGCGGTAGTTGGTTTTGCTTTAAGATAAGATAATATAGAAAAAGATCCTAAATCCCATAAATAAACAGACTGAGGAAATGAGTAGGAATTACTCATGGTAAAGAAAATCAATAAATGTTAAAAGTAATGAAAAGGAAGACAAACCAGGTGAGAAAGTTTAAGATTAGGTTCCAACTCCGTTCGGTTAGGTTAGGTTATGCTGGCAGACCAAAAAGGCCACGCGTAGACCATTAGGGTATTTCGGAAATATTAACACAATATATTTAAATCTTTCTCTAAAATAAGGAAAACATGTCATAACGTTAAGAAAGGTAATACCTATGTGAAAAGATGATGTAGTAGTCATAAAATAATTTGAGCTATATACAGTTAGAGAGTAAGATGAGAACTTTTTTTTATAAACGATCTCTATTACTTATTGCTTTAATTATCAAAGTTTTTGAATAAATAATATCAAATAAAAAATAATGATGATATCTTGCTTCAAAAAATTAGTAAATGTAAATCTTTAAGATGATTTTTGGTTTTGGCAGGATGGGCTACTAAGTAGTTATCAAAAGAAGAGCTTAAAAAACAAAAGCGCAGATGTGGCCTGGTCACTAATATCATCTGATCTGATGCTACTATAAAACAAGGCACGAAGTAAATCCAACTGAATGGCCGCATGTTTTTCAGAAAAACCAGTTATGTCGCAAATGTTCCACTTAAACAACGTAGAACGGTCAATTCTGAGTGGTACACAACCATGAAGTCTTCGTAGAATTAAAGAAAACCAACCATCGAAGGGAAATCATCCTTTACCACGACAATACAAGCTTCCACAAAGAGCTTAGCTCTTTTGTTAGAGCTAAAGAAATTAGCTCTGACAAAAGAAATTTTGAGCACTTAAAACGTCGAATACATTTTAAACCCCCCAGCCATCATAGCGTAACAGTGCCTAGATGCACTAACTCGGAAAAGGCTCAACATAAGACTTTTATATCAAGTTAAAACCCCATAGACTTGTATAACTTTTTTTAAAACGGTCAAATGTGGTATGTTTAATTAACCTTACTCTAATGCACAAACTTCATATTGAGTGTATGAAATTGCAATTAAATTTTTGAACCAGCTTTGAAGTCTGTTGCCATAAACGACGGCATCAATAAAACATAAATAATAGTTGTATAAGTAAATGATTCAGACCGCCTGCACGCCCACAAAGTCGCCAGCATTTGAGCAGCGTTCACATTTACAAAGGCCACAGGAAAGTGCTGCATTGCAGCACAATTTGCATTGCAGCAGCTAATAATGACCGGGTTTGCAGGCCTTTCTCTTAATTTTCTGTTAGTAAATTACTGCCTGAAGGTATTGCAATGCTTGAATGACGAGAGAGGAGGATCAGTAAAATGGACCCCAGTTTTGCGTGCTCAAGGTTTTACTATACTTATAATGGTTCAGTCAAGAGTCAATAAAATATTTAATCTCATAATTTAATTGATTTGCAAATTAAGCCGCTTTTGTCCTTTCGACTAAACAGCACAGCTTAGTACGACACAACAAGAGCATTGTTGGGATTACGTCCTTGCATATCCTTTGGCTATTTGTAATAAAAGATTAAATATTTTGTTTGTACGTTGCCTGCACTATTTTGTGATTTCATGATGAAGCAAAAGTGAACTTTAATTTGCTATAGTCGAAAGTATCCAACCCAAACAGAAAGTATCCAACATTTTTGAAGGAAAACTGTATAAAGCAAAGTAGAGACAAGGAAAAACTTGTTTGATAGAAAATTTATGAAAAGAATTTGTACGGATTAAATTTAAGAATGTTAAAGCTTGGAATTAAATTTAAGTAACAATTTTTTATATGTACTGTACACATATTAGCTCAATTTTGTGTATTTCATTTAAATCGGTGCTTAATTAAATTTTCATAATTATATTGATAATGTTTAATGTATTATGTGGATGGGTGCTTCTTATGAAGTAGGTATTTAGCTTGTCAGAGTGGAGTGTATATAAGGGGATGAATAATACGTAATAGTGAACGAAGGATATAATATAATAGGATATGAGAATAATTATAAGAGAAATATATATAAGAGATATATATGATACAAAAAATCTATCATACGATGATAGAAAAGAAATATATAAAAACGTTGAAAAATCTGTGAATACATTTTTTGATTGCTATGGAAATATATTATGTAGAATTTTATTATCATGTAAATTATAATATTATAATAATAATTAGATTATAATAATTATATTATACAACCATTATATGAATATAGTCAAATTAGCAGTAAGAAAAACCTTCTTTTAAAGAATGGTTTCCTGAGCTCTGCAATTAGTGATGAAAAATAACTCGGCAATTAGTAATGAAGAACTTAACAAACTAGTTTGCTTTCTCAGTAAAATAAGAAGCTAATAAGTTTATAGATGCACTATAAAGAACTACGATGACCCAATTTTTCCTGCAATTAATTACAATCTAACCTAAGCCCGGTTAACTTAAGGCTGTTGAGATGAAAACTTTATCATGTTTATAAATCTGTATTCCTGGTTTTCGGCACGCTGGACTAATAACTTAGGTCAAAAATTACTGGGATTCTAAATAATCTTGTCAAATTCATTAGCACTTGATTCGGCTGCGAATTATCAATTATTCGAGTAGTTACAGTCATATGATATATGGTATATGATATATAGTATATATAGACTAAAAATTAACTTTTGGATGAAAACATAGCATAACAAGATTAACATTGTTTCTTGGTAATAATTTTTTTACATTTATCTCACTGATATACTAGTTGGTGGTGGTTTTCGTGGTTTTAAAGCTCGACATACCAAAATGTTGTTGTCTAGACTATTGTTCAAAATAGTTATTTTTATTAAAATTCATTGTGTAATAGCTGTTGCCGGGAAATAGGAATCATTTCGAACTTCTTTTTCTTCTTGGCTTTGCTAATAACAGCTTATGTTTAGTTTGTTTGAAAGATGATGACACCCTGAAAAATTTTCTAAGGTTTTGTTTCGCACACAGACTTGAAGCTCTCGAGTCAGACATTCTAAGTAACTCAAGTGTAGCTTCTTACTTCTTCCAAATGTTAACGTTTCTTTAACAGGAGTCAAAAGTTTTTGAAATATTTCGAAACTAGATTTACAGTGTTATGGATCTGCAAGATCTGGCGCTGTGTTTTTTTCGATATATTTTTTTCAAAAAATGGTTTTTGACTTGACTTCATCCAAATCATTGCAAACTGTACAAATGCTGAACAGCTGATACCTAAATACATATATCCTAGAAACAGATTATATATATTAAAGTGTGGGGAGTATAGTTATTTAAGATACTGGAAGATATTGGAATTTTGAACTGGGTTTCAAAACAAATTTAATAATTAAGAAAAGTTAAAGTTCATACTTTCTTAAATGTTTATTAATTATGACTTACAATTTTCCTAAATGGTTTGGGAACATTTTAGTAAAAGAATCTATAAAGAATTCTTATAGGCACCAATGGCTTGATAATCAGTTTCAGTATTTAGATTGTAATTAAAACGAAAGTAGTATAATATCAGATTTTAATATATGAAATACACTCCACTGAGCGTAAAAATAAGCAACTTTTTGCTATAGAAATTAGTTTGCGTAATTATTTATGTGGAAACCTAGTAGTTTTGCGTTACTCAGTGATATGATGAATGGAAATGACAAAAGGTCATAATAAAATTTACATTTTCAACATTTCTGGCTACTTATGAGCAAAAAATTAGCGAATGTCATCTTTGTGGATGAATGAAAAACAGAATTCGCTTCAGGAATTCTGGGATTTATTAATGTGGAAAACCAACTGCTAAAATAAAGACTAACATGAGGTAATTAAGCATTGTTCTCGATGCGTAAAAAATGAAATTTAGTTGAGTTTTCAGTATGAAGCGTTAATCAACTTATACATGTATTGTGTACCACCTACGAGTATAAACTCGGAAAACTGACAAAAAGTATCGCGTATATATGGCAATAATTACTCTGCCGCAACAATTTGCCTCAGTGAGTTGCTGTGATCTCAACTACAATAATTGCTATGCCATTCCGAGGTGTGTTTAGTGTATTTTAATTTCAGTGGTTACGAAGTGCCACTACCTTTGGTGTGGATATGAATTGAGAAGCTTGTTAAAACTGAAATGACAACTAAAACCAAACTAAAGTTTGTCTTCGTAATTTTTAGTGTGAAATCCAAGTAAAAGTTGTTTTTCGCGAGACTAAATATGAAATTTATTTCGACAAATGCAGAGTTAACGCAAAAATCATAATTTTACACTAACTTCATTATTGCACAAAAACATGGATTTTCGCATTTCACGGCAGCTCTAATTAAAATGCCACAACTTTCCATTTCCATGCGAAAAAAGTTGAGTGCAGCAGATTAGATGGTTCGCTTAGTGGCGATAATTAAAGACAGTCATTTGAAGTGAAAAAATAATGGCCATAACTGGCTTTCCTGGAGTTTCTGATTTTACAATAATGCAAAAGTTTAGTAAAAATAATTAAATATTATCGTAAACATTCTAATTTAGATGTACATATAAACTAAAAGTTGAATGGCGATGGGGATATATTATGTGAAATTTTACTGCACAAGGTATTAATCTATATTCCCATTGTATTAATTCATTAAATAGTTATATACATTAATTTTATAAAATGATTCCTTGGTATAGGTTAGGTTGAAGTGGCAGCCTTAAACACTATGTAAAGTCCATATAAACACATATAAAAGCTCGTAAGGACATCATGAATAATTGTTTTTTTTTATATTGTGGGACGTTGGAACAGCGCACCGTAGTAGGTTTGTAGACTTTTATATTCACCGATTTTACAAATTTCTTTAGAGAACTTACCTTACCTTTGTTCGAAAATCCGTATTATATGGTTTGACATACTATTCATGGCCAATATAGAATGCTAAAATTATTTCTATTGTATCTTAACCAATCATGCATTTGACAAATGCTCACTTTGTTCATTTTATTTGTGTTAATTCGAAATAATTTCGCAACCATGAATATTATCTCTATTGTGATATTTGATTTGAATTTATAAGTAATTGTCCTTAATTAGCACATCTGCATTCATTGAGATATATTTTGTAAGTATGCCATCCATATCAGATGCAACTATCTCATGGATACCGAAACATCATTCTATTGAGTTATTTTTAAAGTATTCAAAAATTTATGATTTGGCAAATCTTATCTCAAATCCGAGCAAATTGTAATATTTGCTAAATGTATATATATATATATATATATATATATAAATGTATTTGTATATGTTCATATAAATATGTTAGTTATACAATTTACGAGTAACAATAACAATATCTAATAATGTGTTAATGTGTAGTATAATCGTCGTACAGACTTAGTGTGGAATTATAATGGAAGCACTCGGCCTTAAAATTTGGAATATT
>NC_051848.1:101871218-101880853 GCF_002237135.1 Teleopsis dalmanni
TACAATTTGTTTGTCTTCTATTTAAAATATCAGAAAGACAATTATTTTCATTATTTATTTTACAATATATATTCTTTAGTTCTACTTTACAATTATCAATATTATAGTAGATACTTTGACATTTTATTATTTCGTTTGGGATAATTAACTTTCCATCAGACTGGAATATAGGCCTTGTTTCGAAAAGAATACATTTATCAGTTATCAGAGGATACTTGATATATATTATTATTAATGAATTTTTTTGGACAATTTTGAAAGTAGAGACGTCCAGCAGATCGATTATAGAAATTTGTTTATATTCATGTTGAAGTATATCTTTAATTTCTTCAAGGTGTAACACGGATGGATATAAAATGTTTGCTTTTGCTAAAGCTATTGTCTGAATAGTATTTTGTAATTCAGTTATTATAATTTTTAGTCTGTGCCTTCGCACTATTTTTTGATATACGTGTCCCGTTAATGTGTCCACCGTTTGAGTTAACCTTCGAATTGTTTTAAACAATTCTGAATTCGTGGAATATTGTTTGTTATTGTTTATGATTAGGTCATTTATTTTACTTGTTATTTGTACAAAGTCGTCATGGTCGGGGGTTCCCGTTATCCATTTCCAGACGGTGCCTAATTCATTTATTCCTCTTTTGAATCTTTTATTCTCGAGTTGACTAAGTAGAGTTTCTACTAGTTCTATTTCCATTTCTACGTCAATAAATTCTGCTTGGTTGTAAGAATGTTTTTTCTTTTCAATTTCGAAAAATTGCTTTTCGTCACTTAGAATGTCTCTATAATAGGTTAAGTTAGTGACGTGTAGAATGTCACTATAATTATAATATGTCAAGGCGTCATTATTTTTTATTAATATGTAATTATCCCTAGTATAGTCTATTATTTCTCCATTTACTGATAATATCAGTATAATTAGTTTGATATATACAAACATGCTGAAATAAAAAAGGATTTATTTTATATAAATTTATTTTTTATATTATCCTTATGAATAATTCTATTCCTATTATTTATTCTAATTTTATTACCAAGGTCTTCTTTTACTATTTGTCTTTTAAATCTTGGTTGTAACTTGTTTCGTTCACCAATAATTCTTTCATATATGACCTGGCCTACATCAAAGCTTTTATCTAAGCGATTTTTATTATGGCATTTTAGCATTCGTGCTTGTGCCGTTTTCAATTTTTCATGAATATGTTCATGATTAATTTTGTTAAAGAATACATCATTTGGTCTTTCTTTTATGATTGTGTGGATTGTTTTATTATATTGTTGGGCAGATCTCAATATGACTTCTAGGTCATTTACAAGATTATATTCTTGTTTAATACATCTGCCAATCTCAACAATTGTTGAGTGGACTCTTTCCACTTGTCCATTTGTTGTACTGTGACGGGGATCACAGTAGTAAAGAAGGATATTCATCCTTTGCATGAGAGATTTGAACTGAGGGGTGCTCAAGCTTGGTTCATTATCCAGAGTAATATGTTTAGCTTCTGGGAATGTTTGTAATATTTCTAGAATTTTTTCATCTAAATTAAATTTATTCTCTATAGTTTTTATAATCAAAAACTTTGAGTAAGAGTCCAAGCATGTAATAAATTTTAATTTTTGAGCATAGAATATATCTATGTGTAGGTTTTCTCCTACTTTTGTTGGAATTGGAGCTTCCTTTATAGGTATCTTCTGTGGATGCCTATCATATTTATTAGTATTACATATCACGCAGTTTCTACAATATTCTCGTAATTGTTTAAACATTTCAGGCCAATAGTACATGGCAGTTATTTGTTTAATATTCTCATCATAACTACGATGAGCTCTAATATGTATTTGTTCTATTATAATACTTTGATCATCCCTATTTGGAATATCAATAGGAAAGTGTTTAGTATGCAAAAATTTATTACTAAAAGTTTGCTTAAGCATGACCTTTATTTCATATAGGTCTTCAGGAGTGCAATAAATTGCCGTAACCAATTTTGGTTGAAGATATTCTTTTAATATTGTTATTAAGTTATCGATTGTATCGAATTCGATTATATGACGTGTTTTATCAAATGTTTTGATAGATTCATGTACTGTGAATCTATTTTTGGATAATATTAATTGTTGTTTAAACATGTTTAGTGGCTTCTTAGTCTCCTCAATGTAGACGTTATCGCTACTAGGAGCTGAATGTTGACTGGCATTGTCGACATCTTCATCATCATCACTTATGGATTCATCCGTTAGATTGTGTAGTTCAATCCTTGATAAGGCGTCTGCCACTACATTGGTGTGTCCTTGCTTATAAATGATTTTCGGAGAAAACTCTTCGATGAAAGCATGCCACCTCTTCATTTTGGAATTAGGGTTGCGATTTGAAATTGCAAACGATAATGGTTGATGATCCGTATGGATCTCTAGATTTGTTACGCCATACAAATAGTTTCGTAAATTCTTCAACGACCAAACGATTGCAAATAATTCTTTTTCGTTAGTCGCATAATTTCGTTCTGTTTTATTTAAAGTTTTAGAAACAAATGTTATTGGTTTTGAATCCTGAGATAAAACCGCTCCGATTGCTATATTAGAAGCATCGGTATTTAGAACAAACTTTTTGGAATAATCTGGCTGCGTGAGCTCAATTTGATTTAGTAAATATTCCCTTAAAAGGTTAAATGATTTAAGGGCTTCTTCATTCAATTCTATAAGAACCTTACTAGACATATGTTTGGAGATTTTACCATTTCCTCCAGAGAGTAGGATAGTTAAAGGTTTAGCAATTTTTGCATAATCCTTTATAAATTTCCTATAATAGCCGGTTAGTCCGAGAAAACTTCGCAATTCTTTGATATTGCGTGGAGCAGGATATTTTAGAATAGTTTCTACTTTATTTGGGTCGGTTTTAATTGTTTTATGAGCGACCATATATCCTAAAAATTCAATTTCGGTTTTAAAAAACTTTGATTTCTCAAGGGAAATCTTCATATTTGCTTCGTGCAGTATTTCTATAATAAGTTCTAAATCTCTACGATGTTGATCTAGATCTGCAGAAAAAACAATTATATCGTCCATGTAGACGTGACATATTTTGCCAATATATGAGCGCAGGATGTCGTCCATAGCTCTCTGAAATATGCGTGGAGCATTTTTTAAACCGAATGGCATTCTGAGGAATTCATACTTGCCATTATTTATTGAAAAAGCAGTTTTTTCAATATCTTTTTCATTCATCAGTATTTGATGAAAACCTGACTCTAAGTCTATTGTAGAAAAGTACTTGGCTTTCCCAAGATTTGATAAAATTATACTGGTATCAGGGATTGGATACCTATCAGGAATGGTTTGATCATTCAGTTTTTTAAAGTCAATAACTAGTCTATGTTTTGGGGTACCATCAGGATTTTGTCCTTTTTTGGATACAACCCATATTGGAGAATTATATGGACTATTACTAGCTAGAATAATGTTGGATTCCAACATTCTTGAAATCTCTTCATTCACAAATGAATTGACAGAGAATGGGTAAGGGTACTGCTTGCTCCAGATAGGAGAATCAGATTCAGTTCTGATTTCAGCCCTTATATCGGTTCTGAATGGTAGTTCCATATTTATTTTAGAATGAAGTTTATTTATTTTATTTTTTAAGGTGGCTTCAAGCCTAACCTTTTTCCTTATTTCCCCTAAGTATCTCTCACTTTCGTTGTACGTGATATTATCTTTTATCCGTACATTTAAAGATCCTAATGTGGAAGTTTCCATTAAGGTATCTTGAGAATATGGTTCAGAAATATCATCTTCTGAACTCTCTTTAATATTATTTGTTAAGGGTAAACGACACTGTTCCCCATTTATATTTTCATTTTTGCCGGTATTACCTTCGGCTGGCTTTTCAGGATTTATTTTTCCCGAAATATTATTCAATTTACTTGAATTTTTATTTTTATTTATTTTTTTACTTTTGCCGGTATTATCTTCGGCTGGCGCCTTAGGATATTCTTTATCCCAAGGGGGTATTTTTATATATTCTTCTATATAATTTTCTGTTTGAGTCGTTAATTTTTTATTCTTGCGGGTATTATCTTCGGCTGGCGCCTTAGGATATTCTTTATCCCAAGGGGGTATTTTTATATAGTTTTCTATATAATTTTTTGTTTGAGTCGTTGGTTCTTGTTGGCCTCTTTTCGTATTGCTGTCATATATTTTTTCTAGACCTCCTTCATATTTGAGCAAGCCTTGCTCAATGTCAATGGTTGCTTTAATTTTTTTTAAAAAATTGTAACCTATTAAAAAATCAGATTCGAGATTTTTTATCTCGTAAAATAATTGTTTATGTCCAAATAGATGAACAATATGATAATGGCTTATAATTGTATAGCCATTAATGGTTTTTACTCTTTTTTTTATGCTTAGTTTTTGTTTATTTTTATAGATACCGGCTTTGATATAACAAGCCGTAGCACCTGTATCTATTAATATTTGGAGGTTTCTATTTATTGCTTTGTCCCTTCTGTAAATGAAAGGGAGTCCGATATTGGACCTAAAAAATGGTTCTCATTTAAATTATTAACTCGCTGGGTCTTTGCCTGCGGTTGATTGCTATTTTCGCTATTTTCGCGACGATGCTTTAAATTGTTGAAGGGTCGTTGCATCCTTCCATGATTTTGTGGTGATCCATTTGGATTCCAGAAATTGTTATTGTTTCCTCGAAACTGTGGTATCTGTCTGTTTTGAGGATGTGGCCTTTGTTGTATGGATGTATCAACATCCATTGGTTCAGGCTTAGGAAAACTATTTTGCCTGGGCTTATTTACATTTGCGCGATTAAAGCGCAAGTTATTGGAGAAATTATTTTGATTAAAAGTTTTTCTCTGATCAGAGAATTGGAATGCGAATTTTGCACGCAAATTATTGGATTCTAACTCCTGAGCTTTGGCTAGAGCGTTAGGTAAATCTGTAGGTGAAAGGGAAAATAATATATCATTTAATGGAGCGTGTAGCCCAGTAATGAACACTCTCAAGGCGTTCTGACGGTTTTTGTTATTTAATTCACGAGTAATGGACGAGTCATTACCGTGAGTCATTATTGTTTTGTTTATCAAAAGGGTTAATTTTTTATTAACCAGATTATAATAATCAAGGACAGTGGATGAGCCTTGCCTAAGGATACTCATTTCCTGTTCAATGACGTGGATTGGACGCTTGTCAGCATAAGCAAAATCAAGTCTGCTTATAATGGCGTCATAATTAAGGACAGTTCCATGATTGGTTAGTACATCGTTTCCTTGATGAACTATTTTGTTCCTTAATATTGTTAGGGCAGCAAAATATTTTCGGCTACCTCTGGTGTAGAGGCTCATGCAATTGTGAGCGGCTTCTCTCCAACTAACGTAAGAGTTTTGATTTCCAGTAAATTCTGGAATGGATTTTATTACGTCCAGACTTTCGTCGCACGTTATTGTCTCGTCTATTGTCTGTGGTTCGTATTCCACCACGGTATTTGTACCAGTCAGTGTTTGAATTTGACTTTTCAAACTCCTAACTTCTTCCCTAAGGGATAACAAATTAACAGAGATCAATCTGCTGATTGTCTCTTGAGTTATTGTAGTAGATGGTGTAGTGTTTGTGGCCATTTTGGAAAAATTTTTTGTTAAGTCCTCCAGGATTATTTTTTATATTTATAAAAAATTTACAGACCTTTCTTGTCTGATAGAAAATATATTATTTGTATTTATTATTGTTAGTAAATACAGAAAAAATTTTATTTTTATTTATTTGTATATTTTTAATGCATTAATAAATATATATTTATATACATTGATTTTTAATATATAGCATAAGTAAAGAAATACCTCCTGTACCGATTGTAGAGAAGTTATTGATTGCTGTCGCGTTGACTTCTGTTTAAAATATTTTCTTCTTCAGCATCTGGTCGTCGTTCAGTACGTTCGGCCGCTGATTGTTGGATTCTTGACATGGTTTGTCCAAAGATTGCTAATATTTTTTGTAGTTGTTATTACAAGTGTTTTAAAGTAACACAATTTTTTATTTATTAATTTTTTTTTAAAAAATTTCTTAATAAAATTCTTATTTACTTTCCAATATTTATTGTCTTGGAAATACTTTTTTTCAAAATTAATTGGTTAATTTTAACTATTAACTGCTGTTCTTATTAATCACTATTGTTAATTAATATTTTCAGTTTTTAATATTAACTTTATGGATAATTACATTTATCCATTTAAAAAAATTTTGCACATTCAAAAATTTTCTGCTCACGAAATCTCGTATTTCTAATATTAGGGGTATTTTTATTAAAGCGAGCCACTCGTTTTTTCACATTTGCGTGAGTTCACTGTGTGTTTTTAAAACTCGCGAAATCTCGTATTTTATTGTTAGAGATTTTTTTTTATAATCGCGAGCCCCAACAGTTGTTGAGTGCCAATTGATTTTCGAATTTTTTTTTTTTAAAAAAAAAATTTTACACATTAAAAAATTTTCGCTCGCGAAATCTCGTTTTTTAGTATTAGAGATTTTTTTATTTTACGCGAGCCCCACGTTGGGCGCCAATTAATGTTCGGGTTCTTTGTTTAGTTTTTTAAAAAATATACTTTATTTATTATATTTAATTAATTTATTTAATTACAATTTTTGTGACATAGTTTAACTATTATATTTGTTGAATATCGGTTGTTTTTAAAATATAATTAACTTTTTATTTCAAGACAGCAAGACCGACCAAAGACTTTGGATAACGACTATTTTAGTTTAACCTTTGCTAAGGCTTAACCGTTTTGTTTCATTTCTTTATAACGACTCCACCGTTTGGTTTCAATCTTTCCTAACGACTGACAATTCAAAGTTTTTCCTTTGATGCCTGAAGTCGTTATTTAAAATCTGAAATTGGATTTTATCCAATTGAATTCAAGCTTCTAAAATTCCTAAGAATTTTCTAGAAGCGTCTTTTCTCCATCCAATAGGATTGGAGCTTCTATTTGCTAAAGCACCTCGTCAGCGTCTTTAGCTTTGGCGTCAGTAGCCAGATGACGATATCTTTGTCCAATAATGATTGAACAATTCATCGATCAAGTATTTCAAATGATACTTGATCTGTTTTGCACAACATAGTTGCGTCTTAAAGGAAAACAATTTTGTTTTCTTTTGCAACATTGTTGCCATAAGAAGTGCAGGCAGTAAGCCTGACTGAAATTAAATATACAAACGCGCGTAGGCGTTATGAAATATTTTAATGCGCAATTCTTAGATGCGCATACTTGAGATACAAAAATTATGTGTAACGGCAAAGTGCCGTTATAGTAATACAGGGTGTTAACTTGCATCTGCACATATTCAAATTTCGATTTGCGTACAAAAAAAAAAATTTTTCTGCCTCTTGATCTGCTTTGAAGTTCTAATGGATCACTTCTACACACCAAATGTAAAAAGCAAAAACAAGCAACCCAACAAGAGACTATGAATGAAGGCGCAAACAAAATGCGGGCCACTTACAACCCAAAATCCAACCATAGTTTCGATTCGTTTATCATCTTTCAAAAGTTTCAATGCTTCTTCTTCTCTAGATTATTTTTGCAAATTACACGTAATTTGAAATTTGGTTTTTCAATTTCAATTATGACTGTAATTCAGAAACTAAATTACAAATTAAGATTATACTGTAATTCGTAATTGAGGTTTTCAATTAAATTACACATATAATCTGGAAATTCAATTATCAATTATAATTACTCTGTAATTGTAATTTAATTTGTAATTTAATTGATTTTGCACAGCTCTGAGTAGAACGACTTAGAGACCTATGCTGTGTCAATGGTATTCGACCGTTACCAGGTTGTTATGGAAAAAGAAGATGAAGAAGAGGGTTGTCTTTACATCTTGCGGCTAACAATGAAAACATAATGGTTAATCAGTGAAAATAGTTTTATTGTTTTTCGAAGTATTTTCCATGATGATAAATATATTTTTGTATTTGATTGAACCAATTTTTGAAACAGCCACACTGAGTTTGGTATCATCAAAAGCAAAGTTTTAAATATCTTAATAGCCTGTTTAGATATAGAAAACGCTTGACACGTATTTTTTTCTTAAAGTTTGAAAACAAGAAGAAGTCATTGAATACCAAAGCTGGACTGTAAGGCGCTTGACCCATCAATTCAAGCCCAAAAAGTCTTTTCTTTGAGTTAATATGTGGAAGCTTAGTTGCCCAGGCGCAAGATTTAAAAAGCAGCCTACTAATATTTAAGAATACATATCGACAATAGGCTATATCTTTAATCAGTACATAAATGTCTTCATATATGATTCATTGCATCTCATAATTATTCTTACTGCTTCACAAATAATATATAAAATAATTATTGATGAATATTTTGCTAAGATATGTAATTAATATTAAAAGTAATTGCAGTGCAAAGATAAAAGAGTTTTAGAAAAATACATTTTATTTTTACCTCTATTACGATAAAGGGAACATTGAGATACAAATATACGTATGTAAATAATACTCAAGATGTTGTAAAAGTTCTTTATTATATTATTTATTTTTATTTATTATAATTATTATTATAAAAACTTCGCTCGGTATATATTTGGTATCACACCGTTAGATTATCATTAATTCCGAACTATGTAACATAAATTCTGTGAAAGACAACTGCATTACATTTTTCATACATCGACTGGTAAGTCCGGAGGACACCCAATAAAACAACCTTTTGGCAAAATTCGACTTTATTCATCAATGTAGTATGCTTCAAGCTTAATACAATATCTTCAGCCCATCTCTAACATTTTGATACTTCTCTTCTAAAATGATTCATCTTTGACCTTACAATAAGTCTCAGTTTCGGCGTTGAATATCTTTTCTTGAAAAATCTTTATTAAGGTCTGTTCTGATTTTAGATATATATAATATAAAAAATGAGTAATAAGTGATTATACCAAAAATAAGAGAAATATTTACATTGATAAAAGTGGTTATGAGAACAGAGAAAACAAACTAAAAAACAAGCGAAATTTTTTCGTCTAGTTTAAAGAAAACAATTTAAAAAAATTTAAAGAATTAGAGTATAGATAACTCTGTGGGTTCAGTTTTAAATAAAGCTGTTTGATAAGTATATGATTAAATTTAAAAATCGTGTGTCTCAGTTTTAGACAGAAAAAGTATTTTACAACAATATGTCCTAGCAAAAACATTAAAAAATTGAAAATCCAGAATATATTATTAAAGAGTGTATAAGATTTATTGACAACAGACAAAGTTCAAAAGCTATAATTGACGAAACCAACCCTTCTTGCATGGAACTTCTGTGAGGCTATAATTTCTGGAATGTTAAACACGGTCAAAATCAATAAAAGTTATAGATGTCAAACTTGCTCATCTAATCTGTCTTATAAAAGAATATTTTAACTGATTGTATTACAATTCGTAACAGGGTGTAGTATTGAGAATGTTCAATAATTCTCAATAGTTTTTTTTAGCACGTAGGCGTGCATAACTCAAAAAGTTATATATATGTCGGTTATACAAATCGGCCTTTTGACTCTTTGAATCATTAAAGAATCTAATTTAAATTTTTTTATACACAATTCCGTAAAATTAAAAGATACATACATATTATATATTT
>NC_051848.1:101880953-101884941 GCF_002237135.1 Teleopsis dalmanni
ACCCTGTCTCAAACATTTTAATACCGATAATCTCATTAAAAACCAAAGCTGTTTAAACAAAGTAATTCCTATCTTTTTGACGACAAGTCTATAAGATTCTAATTTGGTATATCAAATTCACGGCATGTGAATAAGTACATTTTTCTCTAAATTATAGACTTAATTAATTTGATGTATTACAATTAAAAGTTATTTAAAAAGAATTTCTTTTGGTTAAGACAAAAATCGATCTACAATTAAAACATATTCTGCTGTAAAGTGTTAACCAAACGTTATTTTAGTTATATGATATTTATTATACAATTTCAAAATTATTTTATCTTCTCTAACATCAATTTTGCTAAATTTTAACTACACGTTCAACTAAACCGTTCGCCAACATTTCTTTAAACATTTGTACATAGAAAAAGTTCTTATTGAAACCGCAACTTTAGCTCCAACACTACTAACAGTCGTCTGTAGTTGTGTTAAATATGACAAAACATTCAAAATGAAGACCACATTAAAACTATGCTATAAATATCAACCGATCTAACCAGTAAAAACGATCAGTTCTCAGTTTTGAACAATAAGAACAGTGTATTCGAAATTTGAGCAGATCCTGAATAATCACTCAGATTTGACAGAAGAGCTCTCAGTTCTATCAGAAGAGTTTTCAATTTTGAACTATAAGAACAGTACTTTCGAGATTTCGAGCAGAACCTGAATGATCACTCAGAATTTAAGAAAGAGCAATCAGCAATCTAGACTCGGCCGGTATTATCAACCTGAAAGTGGATAACACTTATGCATAGCTGATTTGAGCAGAACCCTAATGAGACAGATATCGTCAACCTAAAAGTGAAAAAGAGTTAAGCATAGCTGATATATTATATTTACAAATTACACACTATTCACTATAACTTGAGAAGGAGTCGTCATTATTAAATAGGTATTTTGTTCAATTCTACTATATATCTGTGTATATATTTCTTCAATTATTTATTAGTTACATAATAACCTTTTTAATTGGCAACTCAGTAAGTCAGTAAGATTACTATTGTTTTCTATTAACCGTATGTTTTAATACCCATATATGCATATAACTACATAATATTCCCATATTTAATACCCTACCACTTGTGAGTATTAAATAATAACAGATTAATTATAGATTACGATACATACTAATATTAAATATCATAAAAAAAATATATTTAAAAATTGTAATAATAATAATAATGAAGTTCTATTGTGATAAGTAGGGCGCACCCTTCTTTACACTAATATAATTTACGTAAATAATATTAAAATTCTAATGACTAGGCTTAAGAGGTGCACCATGCATTTAGATACAATAATACAAACTTCACATCGGTATTATTTGCAAAATGTTGATTTACATATTAAGTCATGGGTATTCATATTTAAGTATGTCCACATACATATATGAATATTTTTACCTTTTATTTCGGACAAAAAATATTTGATTAATGGTGTACGGTCTTTCTTAACGAACTGAAAAAGAAGCCTAGGAAACAAAATCCGAATGCAAAAATAAAAGAAAAAAATCACAATTTTAAATTTTGTCATCTTTCCTTGGTCCCTTTTCAATACAAAACTATTTTGGTCCTTTGTACTGTAAAGGCGTTGTATCCTTTTCTTTTCTTATTTATGAAAAATCCGTTGTCATTGTACATTAGTCAGGATAAGGTCGCATTGACGGCTTCTCTTGATGGTTTTTATTTGGCCAATAATGTTGATAATGTATGGCCTTCATACAAAGCAAATAGAAATCCAATAACTTTTCGACTTGGAGACAATTGATCTCAATGTCGGCTCAAGAAAATGTGTTTTACGAAGGTGGCAAATTGGCTTTGTGTGCAACAATGAAGGAATGCAGGCCTCACAAAATAAAAGGAGCAGATGTTTTTCGGTAATAAAAATTAAATAAATTTATTTGATTTTTGCTATTGTCCTGCATTTTGAAATTGTTTTACTTCACACTTCGTTTTTAACACCTTTAATCTATTTTTTATATATCTGTTTTCAGACGGTCGCCCATTAAATAGTAATTTAAAGAATATGAAAAGTATATAGTTTTCTTTCTCAAAAGTTGATACCTTTATAAAATATCAATACGTGTGTTTTTGCTAGACATTGTTCCCCAAAATATTTAAAGTCTGGATAAAATATATTAGCATCACTGTTCTAATCTAATCAGCTAATAATTTATAAAGTATATAAATATTTTCCACTTATTTCTCGCAAATAAAAATGTCTGCAAAAGTTATCGGTTTCAGCACTTAGTT
The DNA here is from genome assembly GCF_002237135.1 of Teleopsis dalmanni. Classification (NCBI taxonomy): domain Eukaryota; kingdom Metazoa; phylum Arthropoda; class Insecta; order Diptera; family Diopsidae; genus Teleopsis; species Teleopsis dalmanni. Next base: position 101,883,245 of record NC_051848.1, read on the forward strand.
TATAAATTTTATTGACTTGAATTTTCTAGAAAAAATCAAATGAATCCTTAATATACATCGTTTAACACTTTAGTACAATTGAATTCCGTAGTTTCGTAGTTGATTAATAGACTTTATAACTAGCATCAATCGGTGACAACACACTTGTTGTATAGACTCTAGCAAATCAAAAGAAATGGATATGAAAAAAATATTTGCATCATATTAGAACAAAAGGTGAAGATACATTGCAAGCTATGAGATGTATTGACCATACTCTAACCGGTATTATGTGATCCGGGTATAATACGCCTATTATTACATTATACCTAACTTGGTTTAACATTCTAGACTTGGTGCAGATCAATAAAGAAACATGAAGAGAGTGATGGAGAGTGTTCAGACATATGGAGGAACTGGATTTGTTTTCTGAATTTTCTAGAATTAACAGGTAATCAGTGTGCTTTAATTTCAGCTTCAAAAGGTAAAATTTTACAAGAACATATTCAATCAAGAAATTTGTGATTGATCTAAGTTTATAATTATTTAGGCCTTTCGGTATTTCTGTTGTTAACTCGAATGGGCTATTTAGATGACCAAAGATCTTTGGAGTTATCCTAAAACGGCACATATACTTTCTTTCAATGGTTGGGACAAATGAAAAACGTTTGCTTTGCGGTTTATGGTTTATGGTTTATTGCGACCCGTACCTTGTTTGCAATAATGCTAGTTCAAGTGTTTAATACTTACTTACTTATGTGGCCATAACAACCCGTTACCGAGTTTCGGCCTGACGCAGCATGTCTCCCCACGCGCCTCTGCTGCATGCGCGCCTTCTCCAGTCTCATATATCAAGTCCAGTTAGTGCTCCCTCAACTTGATCACTCAACCGGAGACACGGTCTACCTCTACGTCTTCTTCCGCCAACTACTGCTTCAAACACCTTTTTCGCCGGAGCGTCTTCATCCATTCTCACGACATGACCAAGCCAGCGAATCCGCTGGATGTTAATGCGCTGAATTATATCAATGTCGTGATAAAGCTCGTACAGCTCGTGGTTCATTCTAATGCGGTAGTCGTCGCCAACTCGTAGAGGACCAAAGATTTTACGAAGAACTTTTCTCTCGAACACTCCTAGTGCTGCTTCATCATTCTGTGATAACGTCCATGCTTCTGCGCCACACAGAAGCACAGGGAGGATGAGCGACCTATAGAGCGTAAGTTTCGTTTGTCGAGAGAGAGCTCTACATCCCAATTGCCTACTGAGCCCATAGTAGCACCTATTAGCAATGCTGATTCTTCGTCTGATCTCCAGACTGACATCATTTGTATTCGTTACGGTGGTGCCAAGGTAGATGAAGTCCTTGACAGATTCGAAAGTATAGTCGCCAGCCACTAGCCCGATATCCGAGCAACGCACATTTCTACCAGTAGCCGACATAAACTTCGTTTTTCCCTCATTCACCGCTAAACCCATTCTTGCAGATTCCTTTTCGATAACAGCAAAAGCAGCTGTAACATCACGCTTGCTACGCCCAATGATGTCAATGTCGTCGGCGTAAGGAAGGAGCTGGACACATTTGTAGAATATTGTTCCATTACGATGAACATCTGCCCTGCGCATGATCACTTCCATGACGAAGGGATCACCTTGTCTGAAGCCTCGCACGGTATCAAAAGGTTCAGAGAGACTCGATCCTACCTTGACGGAGCTACGG
>NC_051848.1:101885041-101888673 GCF_002237135.1 Teleopsis dalmanni
CGAAAACTTTGTAGTTACTCGTTCACTATCTATTTTCCAAGTGGTCCTTGCAAACCCTTATGAAAATATCTCATCACTAGAAACTCCATCTCGAAAATATATTACCGGTTGAGTAGGGATTCTTTGGGCGTTCAATTTTTCTTCTAGTCCGATTCATGTTAAATTTCTTTATTTACAGTTACGTTTGGTTATGATAAACCAAAAATGTAGTAATAAATTCGAAGTTCAAGAAATGAAGATAACCGACACGAGCACCACTCAATATGGTGAATGCAACAAAAATTTTTTAAATCGTGAATAACAGTAAATAGCAATGCAAAAAATTTACAATATTTTTTCAATGTTACAACAAAACTTTATAGACAATGTACGGTAATTATGCGTACTCGTTCTCGTATTCGTACAACAGAAATTATTTTCAAATAATTCCTTATGCAAATCATGCAAAATTGTTATATTATTCTGTTTAATGAATTATTATTATTAAGACATATTGAATTAATTGCTGCAAGTTAATTGCTACACTCATTAAATTTGATGAATGTTACCAATATATGAATAAGCTACAATTCAGTTTGAGCAATGAAGCGTAAACGAAACATTGGACCACTAATTTTAAACAGCAAAAAACACAAGCGCAAAAAAGATTTAATGAAATAAGTGTTATTTAACACTTACTTTGTGCTCAATGGTCGTTTGTAGATTCTTATCCAAATGCACCTTTATATAATTTGGGTGCCATCCAATTTGGCACGAATACTTTTGCCTACGATCTCTGCTGGAAACACTAAATCTTCTAAAATAAAATACACAGCAGTTAAACTACGCGAACGGATTATTGCACCGTCTTGTTGTTACGAAAACTTTGTAGTTACTCGTTCACTATCTAAGTCTTTACGGTGCTGATATAAGTCTTCCTCTTCAAGTGGTCCTTGCAAACCTTTATGAAATATTTTTCTCATCCACCAGAAACTCCATCTCGAAAATATATTAGCGGTTGAGTAGGGATTCTTTGGGCGTTCAATTTTTCTTCTAGTCCGATTCATGTTAAATTTCTTTATTTACAGTTACGTTTGGTTATGATAAACCAAAAATGTAGTAATAAATTCGAAGTTCAAGAAATGAAGATAACCGACACGAGCACCACTCAATATGATAAATGCAACAAAAATTTTTTAAATCGTGAATAACAGTAAATAGCAATGCAAAAAATTTACAATATTTTTTCAATGTTATAACAAAACTTTATAGACAATGTACGGTAAAATTACGCGTACTCGTTCTCGTATTCGTACAACAGAAATTATTTTCAAATAATTCCTTATGCAAATCATGCAAAATTGTTATATTATTCTGTTTAATGAATTATTATTATATAGACATATTGAATTAATTGCTGCAAGTTAATTGCTAGACTCATTAAATTTGATGAATGTTACCAATATATGAAGCGTAAACGAAACATTGGACCACTAATTTTAAACAGCAAAAAACACAAGTGCAAAAAAGATTTAATGAAATAAGTGTTATTTAACACTTACTTTGTGCTCAATGGTCGTTGTAGATCTTATCCAAATGCACCTTTATATATAATTTGGGTGCCATCCAATTTGGCACGAATACGTTTGCCTACGATCTCTGCTGAAAACACTAAATCTTCTAAAATAAAATACACAGCAGTTAAACTACGCGAACGGATTATTGCACCGTCTTGTTTTTACGAAAACTTTGTAGTTACTCGTTCACTATCTAAGTCTTTACGGTGCTGATATAACTCTTCCTCTTCAAGTGGTCCTTGCAAACCCTTATGAAATATATTTCTCATCCACCAGAAACTCCATCTCGAAAATATATTAGCGGTTGAGTAGGGATTCTTTGGGCGTTCAATTTTTCTTCTAGTCCGATTGATGTTAAATTTCTTTATTTACAGTTACGTTTGATTATGATAAACCAAAAATGTAGTAATAAATTCGAAGTTCAAGAAATGAAGATAACCGACACGAGCACCACTCAAATATGGTAAATGCAACAAAAATTTCTTAAATCGTGAATAACAGTAAATAACAATGCAAAAAATTTACAATATTTTTTCAATGTTACAACAAAACTTTATAGACAATGTACGGTAATTATGCGTACTCGTTCTCGTATTCGTACAACAGAAATTATTTTCAAATAATTCCTTATCCTTATGCAAATCATGCAAAATTGTTATATTATTCTGTTTAATGAATTATTATTATTAAGACATATTGAATTAATTGCTGCAAGTTAATTGCTACACTCATTAAATTTGATGAATGTTACCAATATATGAATAAGCTACAATTCAGTTTGAGCAATGAAGCGTAAACGAAACATTGGACCACTAATTTTAAACAGCAAAAAACACAAGCGCAAAAAAAGATTTAATGAAATAAGTGTTATTTAACACTTACTTTGTGCTCAATGGTCGTTTGTAGATTCTTATCCAAATGCACCTTTATATATAATTTGGGTGCCATCCAATTTGGCACGAATACGTTTGCCTACGATCTCTGCTGGAAACACTAAATCTTCTAAAATAAAATACACAGCAGTTAAACTACGCGAACGGATTATTGCACAGTCTTGTTTTTACGAAAACTTTGTAGTTACTCGTTCACTATCTAAGTCTTTACGCTTTACGGTGCTGATATAAATCTTCCTCTTCAAGTGGTCCTTGCAAACCCTTATGAAATATTTTTCTCATCCACCAGTAACTCCATCTCGAAAATATATTAGCGTTTGAGTAGGGATTCTTTGAGCGTTCAATTTTTCTTCTAGTCCGATTCATGTTAAATTTCTTTATTTACAGTTACGTTTGATTATGATAAACCAAAAATGTAGTAATAAATTCGAAGTTCAAGAAATGAAGATAACCGACACGAGCACCACTCAATATGGTAAATGCAACAAAAATTTTTTAAATCGTGAATAACAGTAAATAGCAATGCAAAAAATTTACAACACTTTTTCAATGTTACAAAAAAACTTTATAGACAATGTACGATAATTACGCGTACTCGTTCTCGTATTCGTACAACAGAAATTATTTTCAAATAATTCCTTATGCAAATCATGCAAAATTGTTATATTATTCTGTTTAATGAATTATTATTATTTAGACATATTGAATTAATTGCTGCAAGTTAATTGCTAGACTCATTAAATTTGATGAATGTTACCAATATATGAATGAGCTACAATTCAGTTTGAGCAATGAAGCGTAAACGAAACATTGGACCACTAATTTTAAACAGCAAAAAACACAAGCGCAAAAAAAGATTTAATGAAATAAGTGTTATTTAACACTTACTTTGTGCTCAATGGTCGTTTGTAGATTCTTATCCAAATGCACCTTTATAATTTTGGTGCCATCCAATTTGGCACGAATACGTTTGCCTACGATCTCTGCTGGAAACACTAAATCTTCTAAAATAAAATACACAGCAGTTAAACTACGCGAACGGATTATTGCACAGTCTTGTTTTTACGAAAACTTTGTAGTTACTCGTTCACTATCTAAGTCTTTACGGTGCTGATATAAGTCTTCCTCTTCAAGTGGTCCTTGCAAACCCTTATGAAATATTTTTTTCATCCACCAGAAACTC
>NC_051848.1:101888773-101898058 GCF_002237135.1 Teleopsis dalmanni
CTAATGCGCGCCTTACTTTTGAACAATTAAATACTGCCCTGATTGAAGTAAAATCTATACTTAATTCACGGCCGATAGCTCCACTTTTTCTGATCCAAATGACTGTAAGGCTTTGACACTTGCACATTTCATCATTGGTAACTCATTAAAGGCTTTATCCGAACGCTCTATTGTTGCAGAAAATGATATAAATCATCACGATAAATGGTCGCACATTATCGCAGTCAAGCAACGTTTTTGGCTCAGTGGTCTCGAGAATATTTGCGTGAGTTGCAGTCTCGAACTAAATGGGTTCGTGATCAAGCAAACATTCAGGTTAATGCATTAGTGATTATACATGAAGACAACGTGCCACCGCAACATTGGATAACTGACAGAGTGATTTCAGTCATCCCACGCAAAGATAATCGTGTGAGAGTCGTTGACGTGAAAACGCCAAAGTGCATTATGCGACGTCCCATTCATGGAGGCCGGGATGTTGGGTTGATTTCTTACTCAAAATAATATAATTTTTACAAAAACAAAATGTTAAACTAGACTCGTTGAGTCTCTGCAATTTTTTAAGAAATAAAAAAATTTTAGTTTGTTGCTTATTCTTGCTAAATAAGTCGTGGAAATTTTTCCTGGTCTTCTATAAATGCTGATATTAGAAACTGGACCCGAGAATGTATCCCATGTCAACGCTCTAAATTGCAACGTCACAATCGTTCACCTATTTGTCAATATGAACTCGCTGAGCACAGATTCGAACATATAAATATAGACATCGTCGGCCCACTACTGCTATCAAGCAACTGCACATATATATTAACCATCATCGATCGTTTCAGCGGATAACCAGAAGCAATACCGATTCCGAAACAGTAAGCAATCTTAGCCACAAAAACACAAATCAACACGATTTCATAACCAAGCTAAGAGAACAAATGCAGAACGACAAGTCAACGTTAGTATTCCATGATACAGACCGAGGTTACCACATACAATGGGCTTTAAGCTCAGCCACACATGCATTTATACGAAATGACAAGGTAAAACCACTACTGACACAACCTTACGATGGTCCTTACTAAATACTAGAGCGAAATGACACAATGTTTAAAATACTGATCGAAAACAAAGAACAAACAATCAGCATAGATCACCTTAAAGCGGCTTTCATATATCCCGATACAAACATAGACGTCCACAACAAATCAGTGGTATACCCCACACCAAACAACGTAAATTACGATCAGTCTTTACGAACAAATACAACAGTTGACCTGTCAAGATCAGAACACAACGTTCGTTTTCCAACCAAATTTAGTGACTTCGCCACATAAGGAGAGTACTGAGCAAAACCAAAATGAATATTATAAAAAACTGTCAAAAAAAAGGAGATTTCCAACAGTCGCTTCTCCCGCCATTATTAATGGAAGAAATGTTAAACAAAATAATGTAATATTTAAATAAGTAAAGCAGATAAAATAAAGTAACTACAACAAGCACTACAACACGTTTTAGGGTCAATTTGTCACTCAAATTCTTAGAGCGGCGTTAGTGAAAAAACATGAATCAAAGAGAATATTGCAGTATATCTGCATATTAATTATATTATCAACAAACAAAATAATTATTTGTCGATAGTAATATTATGATATACGGTACCGGCACATGCCAAGAGCAAAGACCTGCATTTTGCATTGGTCACACACTTGCCATGTGAGGAAACGCAAAAGAAAAGTAATTTGATTCTTTTGTTTTGCGCAAATGAAATTCGTAAAGTGCATTAATTTGCATTGGAATTTCATTTAACCCGAATTCTTAAATAATAATATAATTTCACTTTTTAAATTAATTAAAAGGCATAATTAGCATTTTTATATGAAAAATACTAGGAGAATATAATATTTAGGTAGGTTAGTGTTTAGATTAGAATAAGTATAAATATAGTAAAATTTTAATCAATAAATTCAGATTCAACCTAAACATTGAGGCTCATTAATCACATTATTGTAGTTGTCCAGTTGCAACATAGATATGTGTTTTTTTTGCCACACACTTTATTTTAAATAAAAATAACAAATGTTTATAAGACGATAAAAAAACGTTGTGTTACCAGTCGCCAGCTACTGAAGTTAGCTGCTGCTTGGAAATGGTCATTTTTCCCACAGATGGCGCGAGTGCGTGTGCATTCACACACAGAGTGCGCTGCAGTATGTGTGGCGAGTTCGCCACAGTACTCACCCCTTAATAGCTGGGCCGGTGGTCTGGTTTGTTAACTGTTGATTGTAACCTGCTACTCTAAAGGATCTTTCACATTAAAGGTTACTTGCTTCTTCGTTTGCGTGAGTTTTCCTTTGTTTACAGGTCTGCAATCTACGTCGACTTCTGCAAACTTGGGTTCGATTACTGCTGGCTCGAAAAAGGCCGGTTTTAATCTGTTTATTGATAAGTTAACCTGCTTACCGCGTACGTCAACCGTAAAAAGTCTGTTGTTGATTTTCTTAATTACCTTATGTGGTTCTGTGTATGACAGCTCTAAAGGTTTCCTTACATGGTCTGCCCTTACGAATACATGAGACGCATTGCCCAATGCTTTGTGAACGAATATAGCTCTGCTAGAATGATTGGACGTCGGAATTGGTCGTACTTGCTGGATGTGCTCGCGTAATGTTGCTAGAAATTTTTGTTCGTCTGGAGGCGTGTTACTTTCCACAAAAAATTCTCTCGGTAGACGTAATGTCGTTCCATATAGCATTTCAGCTGCTGAAGTGTTGATATCTTCTTTATAAGAGGATCGAAGTCCGACTAAAACTGATGGTAACAATTGTATCCAAGCGTGTTTAGGTCGCGACATAAGTGCTGTTTTTAAAGTGCGATGAAATCGCTCAATTAACCCGTTAGATTCTGGGTGATATGGAGATGTACGTATTCTTTGCGTGCCTAAACGATTTGCTAGCGCCCTGAATAAAGATGATTCGAACTGGGTTCCTTGATCAGTTGTTATGATTTTCGGGAACCCAAATCGCGATATCCAGTGTGCGTAAAAATTTTCTGCGACTGTATCGGCGGTGATATCTTTTAACGGAACGGCTTCTGGCCATCGTGTAAATCTGTCCATCATGGTTAGCGCATATCTGTAACCGTCATATTCGGGAAGTATTATTAAGTCCAAATGTACATGATCGAATCGCTGATCCAATGGATTGAAAGCTTGTGGCGTAAGTTTATTATGCCTGTTTATTTGTGCTTGTTGACAACTTTGGCAAGATCGTACCCAATTCGCTACATCTTTTCGGATTGACGGCCACACGTACTTGCTGCATAGTTGTTTTGTCGTTGACTTAGTACCAGCATGTGGTAAGGAGTGCACTGTGTCAAATGTTTTCTTCCGAAGTGATGATGGAATATATGGTCTGATGATTCCTGTTGATACATCACAAAAGGTTGACATATCGGGTTGTAAAAAAAGTTTTTGTAATTGAAGTGCTGAATCTGAATTTAATGGCTGCTTAAGCTCTTCATCTATTTTCTGATGGTTGCTAATCATCTCGAGATCTATAACCGTAGTGTAGTGGCATATTAACCTTGACCACACACAATACGTTGTGTGCGATATTTAATGTGTCACACCAAACCGAAACACTCAAATATCAAGCATGACCGAAAAACCCTAATTGTCAAATATGAAATAATTTATGAGTCAGAAATTTGACTCGTAGAATTTTGTCATTTCTTTATGACAAAATATTTGTATGCATATTTAATTGTTTCAATATGCATTTGACAATTTGGATTGCGGCATGCTCAGCACATGAATTTGTGTTAAGTGTTTCACAGATCATATTGCAAGCGATCGTGCATGCAATATGATTTGCCCTCAATACAGTTGGTTACCAGATGTGTGCCACTGTGAAATAGAAGATAACTAATAAATGTATATAAGCTACTTTTTGTAAAACATTATATACGTCTAATTTGGGTTAACCAATTAGACGATAGTAATTTAAGTATTAACCAATAGAATCATTAGATAAGATTCTATTGGAAATTAGTCAAAAGAAATTATGTTAGATTTAAGGAAAATATGAAAATAAAAATCAGTCTTATCTTGACGAGCAAAACGAAATGTTGTTTAATTTGTAAATCGGTTTGTGTAACAGTTATAATATCAACACATGGCGATCCTGCCAAATTGGCAAAGGACCACAGCTCTAAAAATTTAAAAACATTTTATAAAAAAAAAAATATAGTAATAAAACTAAAATAACTGCTGTATGACCAAAGGCCTTTCTTTGATCTAAATAAAATTAAAAAGTTCATGAAGAAAGCAAATGTAACGACGACCTTCTTTAACAAGAGTAAGCAAAAATCGCTTTATTATATTTCTTAAAAAGTGCAAGAGACTCAACAAGTGTAGTTTAACAAATTGTTTTTGTATTAACAACCAAAAAAAAAAAAAATAATAGTGATAAAACTAAAATAAATTAAACTAAGATATATTTAACATGAATGAAAATACACAATGAAGTGAAATAAAGAAAACAAATAATATACATTTGATAAAAAAAAAAAAAATATGTACTGTGAAATGAAATAAAGAAAACAATGAAAATATATACTAGACATGAACGAAATAAACATAAATGAGAATATAATGAGAATATAAAAATACAAAAAAAAAAACACAGAAAAATATTGTTATTATTGTAAAATATTGGAAAATAAAATAATATTGTAAAGTAAATACAACAAAATATACAAGAATTTCACCAACTACAAAAATTACATATCTCAAGAAGACAAAATGGGATGGTTTTCCAGCGATGAATACAACGTGGGAAATAAACAACAACAGAAGACCGATGTAACTAACAACATAAACAACAGCCAAACAACATCCTCAGGAAATTTACAGGTAGCACTTATTACATTATTACTAGTAGCTTTAATTATATTCATTGCCTACAAGATAGATAAATACATTAAAAAATATGTACATAAGCATGTACGAAGGAATATAGGCAATGATGTATAAAATAAATTTTATTTAAAAAAAAAAAAAATATATATATAAAACAAATGCATAAAAATATTCCAAAAATTTTTCTTATACTAAAATAATGTAATTCTAATATACCTATGAAATTTTTTTTTATTATATAATAAATATACAAATAAATAATTACAATTGTTAAATGATAAGTAATAATATGTAATTGTACTTAAATCTTTTTAAATAAATGTAATACTGAAAACATATAGATGGAATGTAATGTTAAAGTTTATAATAACTGATGAAAATTATATGACTGTTGTATACTTAACCAGCTTATTATAATATTGATTCGTTGTCCCACTATTCTCTTGAAAGTTTTAACCCTATTGCTAATCTAATTCCACTCAATCGCTTTAACAATATTGTTGTCTCATGGACACAATCATAAAAAATCTAGGAGAGGTACAATTAATTTTTAACAACGCAAAGAAATCAAGTAGTAGAGGATACACTAGACAAACAATAGAAAACAAATTACTTAGGTTAGAGAATCTAAAAAAAGAGGTGAATTCACTGTATATAACCTCAAAATTAGAAGAAACTGACATACTAAAAGAAAACTTTTTCCATAATTACAATAAAACAAGACTTTATTTAGTAAATATGTCCACTTCAGAAGACAATACTAGCAGCATAGACACTGCTAGCAGTAATAATTCTTCAGCAACATCTAACCAAACAACTAATACAGTCATGTCTACCCTTGTTGGACTCAATGTTGAGTATGTTGAAAAATACATACAAACCTTCACAGGGAAACAAGAAGAACTGAGTTCGTTCTTGCACAAATTGATTACATATGATAAAAAATTACGTAACGAAGACAAAAACGAATTCTTAGAATATGTGGTAGAGTGTAAAATTCATCACAATGTTCGTGCTAGGGTTTCACCTGTAGGTTACCCTAATACATTAAATGAACTAGTTGAAAAATTGAATTTAAATTATATACCTACATTGTCTGTTCCCCAATTACTCCAAAAAATTTACGATTTAAAACAAGGATACAATCAACCTATTAGAGACTTTGGAGACAAGATGTCTAACTTACTGGCAAATTTTAATACAGCAACTTTGTTAAAGAGAAATGTCAATAAAAACTCTTTAGAAGGGGACATAATCATGAGATGCAATGAAGAACATGCATTTTTAGCATACAAAAAAGGTTTAAATGCTTAGTACTCTCAAACAGTACAAGCAGCTCAACCTAAAACATTTGAGGAAGCTAGGACATTCGCCGAAAACTTGATTCTACCAGAGAATAAACAACAAGTTTTATATACACAACAACACCGCGATCATTATACTCAAAGACGTTCACGGTATGAGGAAAGACCCCAATATCGAGTACAAAATAGGTCATACGGTAATAGAGACGTAAGCTCGTACAACAATAGTATCAACACATCGTACAACAATAGATACAACAATAATAATGGTTACAACCGTAATCAACAGAGGAACAATCGCGGCAACCATAATAGAAACTACAACATGAGGGTCAATAATCAACAGAGAGGAACCCAAATACAGAGGAACTCACATACAAACTTTAGACGTATAAACGTGGCAGCCATGCAGGAAAACTCCAGGCGACCGGAGGGAAACATGGAGAATTCACCTCTGGTATAAAGAAAAATAAAATATATAATCTAAATAAAAATATCTCCAATTACATAAACATTTTTTGTATAAATTTAAACACCCATGTGAATCTACTTATTGACACTGGAGCAGACGTCTCCATAATAAAAAACAAATTTAACCTAATATACGACTCCAAAACCACATGTAAATTAATAGGTATAACAGACAATTATAAGTCATCTTTAGGCATCTCTACAATTGAAATGGATTTTGAAGGACAGTTAGTAAAACATGAATTTTCTGTAGTGGAAGAAGATTTCCCTATCGAACATGACGGTATAATTGGAAGAGACTTTTTAACAAAATACTTTTGTAATATAGACTATTACAATTTTTCTTTTACAATCACGATTAATAGGCAACAAATAATAATACCTATTCAATATAAACCGATAATATTATCTGCTAGAACAGAGAATATATTACCCATAGATATACGATTTAAAGAAGATACGCTACTGATTTCGAAAGAAATCGATAAAGGTGTCTTCATAGCAAATACTATAGTGCCAGCTATTGGTAACTGTCACATACGCATAATTAATACAAATGAATATGATGTCACTCTCAATAAATTGAATATTGAAAGTCATCCTCTAAGCCATTATAACTACATTAACAATAGATATATACCAAATAATGATAAAGATAGATTTCAAAAAGTTCTAAGTAAATTACAGTTAAATACTAAACAAATATGTGATAGTGAGGAACTTACCTCACTACTAAAAAAATATCAACATATATTTCATTTGGAAGGTGAGCCTTTAACTCACAACAATTTCTATTCAGAACACATATCTACCACAGACAACGTGCCCATTTATATTAAGAATTACAGACTACCTCATACCCACAACTACGATATCAAATTACAAGTAAACAATCTTTTAAATGATGATATCATTCAACCATCGAAAAGTCCTTATAATTCTCCAATATTACTGGTACCCAAGAAATCTACTGACGACAACAAAAAATGGCGCCTAGTGATCGATTACAGAAAACTCAACGACAAAATAATTAATGATAAATTTCCGCTAACACGCCTTGAGGACATATTAGACAGACTTGGAAGAGCTAGATACTTCTCTACTCTAGATATGACTAGTTCATTCCACCAGATACCAATAGATAAGGTATCTCGCCAAAAAACAGCATTCTCAACGACGGATGGCCACTACGAGTTTAAAAGACTCCCGTTTGGATTAAAAATTAGCTCAAATAGCTTCCAACGGATGTTAACTTTAGCGTTAACAGGCCTCGACAATGAAGCATTTTTGTATGTAGACGACATTATCGTCTTTGGGAATAGTCTGAAACATCACAATTTAAATTTAGAAAAAGTATTTCAGAGATTAAGCGAATATAATCTCAACTTGAACCCAGAGAAATGTAACTTCTTAAAACACGAAGTTACATACCTAGGACATCTAATAACAGAGCAAGGTGTTAAGACGGATCCACTAAAACACAAAGTGATACAAGAGTATCCAAAACCAACAAACGTTGACGACGTGAGACGATATGTTGCTTTCTGCAATTATTATAGACGTTTCATAAAAGATTTCGCATTGATTGCAAAACCACTAAACCTTCTTCTCAAGAAGAACCAAAAATTTCTATGGACCAAAGAATGCGACAATGCATTTGATACACTCAAAACTATATTAATAAGTCCCCCTGTTTTAAGATATCCAGATTTCAACAAACCCTTTCTAATAACAACTGACGCCTCCGACTTTGCACTTGGAGCGGTACTATCACAAGGTGAAATCGGTTCAGATTTGCCAATATGCTACGCAAGCAAAGCCCTACAAAAACATGATCTGAATAAACCAGTCATTGAAAAGGAGCTACTTGCGATACATTGGGCAATAAACTATTTTCGACCATATGTATATGGCAAACATTTCTATATGGTAACCGACCACAGACCTTTAATATCTTTATTCGTACACAAGAATCCCTCGTCAAAGATGACAAGGATTCGGGTAGACTTATCTGATTACGATTTCGAAATCATTTATAAAAAAGAAAAAATTAATACTAACGCCGATGCCTTATCTAGAATCAAAATAGATTCTAGTATACTACAATCACTAATACCAATAAAAGATGACACGACCGCAACACGTAAATTATCTAATCCGGTAGAAGAAGAAATATTGAGTAAATTGAATAACGAAGCTCGAATATGTATAACTACTCGAAGCAAATCAAAAAGCGCTAAAACAAATACAACTAATACGGATACGAAATTGAATACGAGAACCACTGAGCCTGATCAACTCTATTGTTGGGATTGTACTTCAATTAGCGACATTTGTGGAGTAAGAAAACTGCAGTTTAAAACGAAAAATATACAAAGAAATAAGGATGCATCCATATTATATAACGATAAAGAAGTTATAGTGGAATTATGCGAAGTACCTCCGAAGCCGATTTCGATTATGGTGAAGCTTATTACACAAATAGAAAGATTAAATATTTTACAGCTAGCGTTAGCAGATGATGATAATATACATTAAGACTGAAAAGTTTTCGGAAATTCTCATTTAAAATTCGCGCGCTGTATATTTTTCGATATTTTA
>NC_051848.1:101898158-101905739 GCF_002237135.1 Teleopsis dalmanni
ATTCTTTGAACTGAACGGTCGTGTGCAGAACTTTCTATTTATTTCTAACAAAAAAGTATTTTTTAAACTAGATTAGAACAAAATTTGATGATGCTTTTCATATGCTTTTTGACCAAAGACCAGTATGATATTTTTGCTATTAGTATGAACCACAAAGTTTAAGAATAATAAACTGTATGATTATTTTAATATGTTTTATGCATCTTTAGTATAATGTAAATATAATGAATTATATGAGAGCATAGGTACATTATATAGACTGTAAAATAGGTATATTATGACCTGAAAATGTTTTGTGTTTACATTCTAAGAAATGAGGTATCAGTGGACAAACTACAAGCAATGTATCCATAGCTGTTGAATTTGATTCATGGACCATTTTTAACTATCTCGCGGAATACCAATTGGGAACCATTGTTTCAGAGAATGTTAAAAGCCATAGATAATGTTGAATGAAAAAGAGTATGTAGGCTGAGCGTCGTAGTATTTTCGAATTTATTTATTCATTCCATTTAAATAGAAGTTATTTGATATTTGATATTGATGTTTATTGTTTTTATAAGTTAATTTCGATTCTTAGACGGTAATGTGAAACATAAAACGATGAAAAAATTTTAAACACAGATTAGTGAAATAATTAAGTCAAATATCGAAAATGTCAAACTGTATTTAAATTGCTTTACTAAATCGAGTTCACAATAATCATAAAATAAAATTATTCACTTTACTTAAGCAAACTGTTAGTGCTCAATTTAGTTCATAACTATTCAATTAAAGTTTTATATATTTTTTAACAGTAAAACAATAGTATACAGTACTTATTGGCAAATAATATGATTCAAGAACATTTGTACCGAGTCGTGAATATGGCAACACAAAAAGATGAATAAAACCAGAAATGCTAGTTTATATAATTGTAAAATGGAAAGAAAATGTATGGACTTATCTATGACCCATTTTTGTTTGAAATTTTTACACCAATTTCCGCCAATACACTAATATCTCTAATATACGATATGAACTAAAGAGAACAAAAAAATATTACAACCAACTAAACAAAACACAGTTTTTTATTTATTCACATCACTTTTCTTTTACATTTAAACACAAAAAATGAAATAATCACTCACTTAGTAGAAGATATCTTAAATAAAAATAGTTTAATAAATATTTAATATAATTATTTTAAAATATTTAGCACCACCACAGCGAGAAAATGATCGCAGCATGTACTTCCAGTTTATCTAAGTGATCTGCAATTTTATCGAAATGAAATATAGAAATATAATTAATAATAAACAAATAACACACTTACCTTATTTATTTGTTGCTTATATTTAACTTTTAAAAAAATATTAAATTAATTTTTAATATTTATTTTAATTTTAATAAAATAATAATAAAAATATATCACCACCGCCAGCACTAGTTAAATAACACAAGAATCAAAACAAAACAATAAAACAGCGAAAATAAGAATAGTCAAAATATTCGCCGTACGAGATATGCAAAGACTGCATAAAGATATGCATAAGAAAGCTAAGAGTGCAGCTTAAACACGGCACACAAAGTGATAGAAAGTGTAAGAACGGCAAATAGGAAAATTTCGCTACAAAAAAGCTTCGGCTTATTAGTATTTAAGACGGCGCATTTTACATGTCACTAGTTTTTGATTATGCGTCAGGGTGGTATTACGCTAGAAAAACTTAATTATAAAAATATATATATTTATGACATATATATATCCATGAATAAAATATATATATAATTATTTGAAAATTTTGCGGTGGTTTTACAACAAAGGATTTAAAATTATTATATACATATTTGGAGAAATAAAGAAATCCCATGTTCATATTATAAATATTCCGTAGTGTAAAGATATATATATTTATGACATATATATGTCCTAATAATTGAGGATAATTCTGTTCTCCACTAGGTGTCCTGAGAAGAACTATACGGAATTTCACGGCGCTCGTCGGCAGAATCCACGACACTCATTCGCAGAAGCCACGGCGCTCATCCATCGAATCCACGGCGCTCGCTGACAGAATTCATGGTACACAACACATCTAGTTATCGCCTTGATATACAATATCATTGAAGTAAAAATATATAACAATACATATATATATATTTTTTTTGTATAATAATACATATCGAGTTTTATATATTTATTCTACTACGATTAAATTTAATCAGCTCTTTTATTTGTAATCACACAATTAAACTAAATAACTTTCGCACGTTTAACTAAATAATTTTGTACAAACATTTATTGAAATAATAAAGAAATAAACTTGGAAAAAAATTGTAAACGATTATCTTTTGTTTAAGAAAATTCTGTTCCCGCGAATATAAATTTATTGTCACGACCCTGGACGACGGCTGAGGATACCCCAAGAATCATTTTGAACGCACCCAGAAAAAATGTCGTTACAGTACATACATATATGTTTTTAAAATAGCACGATATAAGTAAATATTTAATAATTTAAGTAGGCAAAAAATTTACTGCTTAAAATAGTACTGGAAATCAATTTTTAGAATTTAATTATTGAACTTACTGATAAACGTGTGCTTAGCACAGTGGCGTAACTATATTTTTTAGGCTCATAAGCGAATTATAATTAAGGAGCTCCTACTAATATCTTTCTATACCCTTTACACGAAATAGTGTAAAAAAGGTATATTAGGCTTGTGAAGATTTTCGTATCGTCTGTTTGAAGTCTGTTTCAGTATCTGAACAATGTGTCAATTTATTCTGTGTATCTCAATTAGCAAAGGCATCATTTAAATCGTTTACTCCTTCAGTTCTGTCTTCAATTTTAAGAAAATTTAAGAAATTTTTAAGAAAATTGTCTAGTTTTGGTAATTTTTTTAATGTTAATAATGAATGAAAAAATTTATAATGGGGCCCCCTAAGTTCGGGGGCCCGAAAGCGTTGCTTCCAGTCGCTTCCCTGTAGTTACGCCACTGGCTTAGCATATTAACTTTTCTCGTCTACTGTAACATCTTTTAAATGAATTTTTCTGGGTTACATCGGTGAAGAGGAACTCATTAATAGAAACAAGCAAGCCGCAGGCAGTATAATGTATAACAATAATGTGATGATATGTCAATGAGTGATATGAATTACAATATACAGTGTGACAGTTAAAACAGTGATAGAAATTGTTTTGTTATTGTCAAGATGTTATTTGTTGCTATCTGATTATTAAAAAGACATGTATGTATGTAATAGACAAAAAACTCTCATTCATATGTTTACAATTTTTAAAAATAAATTGATGTCATAAATTGCTAAATTTTCCTATAAAGTAATAATACAGTTTAAATTATGATAAATATAATACATTGAATCAGAGTAACTTATACGAATATATTAAACTTTGAGTCATAAGTTTGATTAGTATGTACATAATAGGGAAGCTTCTCATGCTATGAATATCGCTTCTAAGTAAATAGAGAAAACACAGCGCGATAAAAATAAAATATTGAGGTTAATCATTTTATATAATCTTAACTGAAAAAATAAATTATCGACTATTTCGAACAATTATTTCAACTCTTAACCTTGTTAGATTCTAATGACATTGGACCTTAAATGTGTAACTATTTGCATGAAAAATACCAATATTGACATTAATATCAATGTTTAGATATCGCCCCCATCAGATTTGTTCAGACTATCTCTGTATGACTATTTTTATCCTCTCCTGACATTTATATGTAACATTATGGTATTTGACATCTTTCGTTAAAATGAATAAAGGAAATCTTTCGCTTTTCACTGGCGAAAACAATTAAGAAAAATTTTTCTAAAATCAGTATTTATTTTTTCTTAAGTTTCTTAATTTTTCTCATTTCAAAAAAAAAATAAATTAAAATTCAATATATGGCTTGTACAGCTTTTTACAATGTTTTAACGTATTCTGCACTCTTCAAAATGTGTGGAAAGGTCCAACACTTGCAAAAAAAGAAAAAGTACAGCTGTTAAGCATCTATTTAAAAGTTGAATAAAAACCAAAGAGTTTGTCTGTTATTACAACTAAAATGAAACATCTGTCGTCAGTTGAACAGAGTTGACAGGTTAATAAGTGGACAGGTTAATAAGTGGAACCAGTATTGACAGGATACCACACCAGGCGCGTTTATCTTAATTTGCTGACCTGCAGCAATCTATTTTCGATAATATTTTGGAACAGAATTGAGACCTTTTGGTATCTGACGTGCAGCGATACTGGTTTAGGTCATTATATAAATCATGATATATTAAATGGACATAGATAACTTAAAGTTTAGAGTTATTTCACGTGAATATGTGTCTTGAAAACTTAACACTGCGATGCTCTTAACACATATATCGGAATAATTCGTCGATAAACAGCCTATTAGAATTTATTGGTGGGAATTCTAATAGCCTTGGTGGGAATTCTAATAGCCTTGGTGGGTGCAATGTTTATCTAGCACCTCTGCTGTTCTTTGGGTCACAAAATCTGGTTAGAAAATGCTAGATCACATAGAATTAAATAAATGCATTCAGTAAATGAATAACCACAACCATTACGACGGTCCCTTTAAGAAGCCAACCTCTGTGGGTCGGGGCAGTCAAAGCTGTCTCAAGCCCTTGCCTCTGTTGTATCAACTTTACACCTCCGGTCGAAAACCACAGATTAAAATCACTCAATACCAATGATATTTCAAAGAGGATCGAGTAGTGCTTTTTTGATTTTAGTTGCCTCTTACGACGGGCATATTCATATTCATAAGTCATATTTTAACCCTTTTACCCTTCGTAGGGGAAAGATTTTGCGACAACTATCTAAAACTAATTCGCAAATTTTCACACACTAGTTTTTTTATTTTGTCATTCTTTTCGGCATTCCTAATCGTTAAAAGTCGGCCAAAATAAGCGAAAACAAGTCAAATCAATTGCTATACATTTAGGCTTTGTTTAAATGCTTTGTACCGTTTATAAGCTAGTGTTTATGACATAAAATATAAAATTTAATATAATTACTAATAAAAATATTATGACAAGAATCTATATTTTTTCCATTAATAATATTCAAATTTTTAACTCATCGGAGTCCTTTTAAATATTTTTGCTCATGTTCAATGCTCCAGGTTATTCCAGGTTATATATTATTTAGGACTTTATACTTCAATTAAAAAAGATTTAAAAAAAATTCAATTTTATTCAACTGTTTGGAATGCTCATATACATATATAAGTTCACTTCTGAATAGCGTAAATAAACTTGCTACCATTACCAATGCTAAGCAAGATAATCCTGACGGCGGCGTTAAGATATGGATTAGTGAGCTCGGGTAACAATCATAGGTATATGTGCATGCAGTACAAATTTCATATTGCAGATAAACCTCTAAATAATTAAATGATGCTCTGAATTCCTAAACGATTGAATGTTTTAATTATTTAGAAAACATGACAGCAAATTTTGCTGTACTCAAGGGACGTGAAACAACGAAGAATAGCATTCAAGCTTGTAGTATAATTTATTATTAGTTTTTAGAACACCCTAAGAATTAATATAAAAATATCAAGTTGAAAATTATAACCAACGCTAAGTTGCTATAACTGTATTAAAAAGGTCACTATTGTATTTATTTTTGTAGCACATAGAAGAAATATTAATACATAATATAATACTATAATATTTTTAATTTCGCTGCAATGAATTCACTTTTTCCAATATTTGTGGTATTTTTATGATCTTCCAGTACCATAAAAATTCTTCTTTTGTGTCCATAAAAATGTGTTCTGTAGTTTTTATTATGTCCTCTGCAAACCTTTTTCTCACGAACAGGTTGAGAAGAAAATAACTTTCTGACCTCAGTAATATTAGTGCGAAGCAAAATGGACTAAGCCCGAGCAGGAAATTCCAATTTGGTATTTTTCAATTATTTGATAATGTGTTTTATTTACAAATTTTATTAACACAAAATTGAACTTTATTACAGTACATAACAATACTCTTATCTGCTGTACATGTGTAATATATTTTGTATTTTTTTTTATTCAATTTTTTATTGCAGTTTGGTTTGTAGGTTTAAATATTTTCTCATGATTTAAATTTTGGTGCAAATTAGTTGATATACATACGGACTGGTATATTTGATATATGTAAAACAAGTGACTTTTTCCTATTTGCTTCAATAATTTTTCGTTTTCTCATAGAATGCATTTAAGCTACCGAAAAGCACATATGCGATTATAAAATCGATTTACTTTTTATAGTTGCCAGCCTTGTTTTAACCTCATTTAAGGCAATAAAAATTCAATAAATATTGTTCACATCAACTACCTTCAGGTAAGAATAAATGACTTTTTTTTAATGCAAATAAATGCGTCCTGCCATCTTTCAAACCAGAAAACAACTCCCTTCAAGCCTTTAGGGTTCATGTCACACTGTGTGAAAATATGCTCAGTGATGGGCTTTTATAATATCTTCACAATCATAAAATTGTGAATTTGAGCCCTGCAGACGTCTTGATGCTTGATAGTGTAAACGATTTTATATGCTTAGATAGTTATGTTATATCGATTTGTTAATAAAGGGTGTTACAAGTGCTGCACTTAGTTGGAAGCTATGAGTTAAGCCCAAGACTCTCGAGTATATATGTAGTGATAAATTAATAACTACATGTAGTGATAATTAATAATGATAATTATTGTCGTAACAAACATTTTACAGTATTGAATTAATTTGAGAAAGTTGATCTGATACATAATGAAATTTTAGTAAATTTGAAATAAATTAATAGGGGAGGTACCATATTACACAAATTTAATTTTTTTAGACCGATTCGAATAGCAAAGAAAGACAAAGACAAAAATTTTTTATTTAATTTATTGAAATTTGGCTGACCATACAACGCTGTTTCGAGTATTGCCAAGTACTCTTCATCAGTGGTCTTTGGAAATAATCGAATTTTTATTTAATTAGTTTATAGTCCGTATATAATTTGTTTGGACTGCAAGTGCCAGGCTTAGAACTCGTGCCTGTCAAATTAGAAGCGATGACTAATCGTCTTTATCCACAAGAAGCCAAGGCTGCACAAACATTCAATGCTCAAGTTCCAGGTTTTATTGACACTTATTTTTATTTAATTAGTGACACCAACCAAAGCACTTGCCGTGCTTTAAATTAGAACGAGCTTATAAACTACAGCTTTATTTGGAAACACAAGTTCAACAATTTGAAAGTTAATCTTTGAGCTTGCCTATTTTTGTTTCAAAGCTATTCTTTTTGTAGAGACATCTGATATGCATATTTTTTTAACTTACTATATGTAAAGCGCCTTTTTTGGGTGCAATTTTACAAAGAAGCTATGCAAATGTTTCTCTACAAGTTCGCTAATCGCGTTAAGGAAAAGCTGAACAATATTATTGTTCATATTTCCTATAATTCTAATTTTTAAGGTAAATTTTTTTTCTTTTTTTTGCCGATAATGGCGTGTCTTTTTATGACGAAAGAAACTATTTAAAAGTTAGACCGATTCGAATAGCAAAGAAAGGCAAAACAAAAATTTTTTATTTAATTTATTGAAA
>NC_051848.1:101905839-101917726 GCF_002237135.1 Teleopsis dalmanni
AATAAATGGCAAACCTTATGCCAAATATGTGACGCTATGAATGACAGTTTACTTTGACAAATATCTCTAAAATATTGCAACTAAATCAGGTCCACGAAATGGATAACTGTTTCGTTAACTTCCAGTTCCACTGGTGTGTAATGTGGTCTGACACAACTGATTTTTTTTCAATTTTCTCTTAGACCACTCTACGTATCTTAACTCACTGTACATGGTATTCCATTACGATATAATACAAAATGAAATCAGTGTTGGGTTTAAAAGGGAGTTACACAGTTTTGGGTGAAAAGTAGATGATCAATCATAGTTGCGGTACTATAAAAAATATTCGAAACTTTTCTGTTCGAGTTTCATTAATATAGAAGAACACAGTGCCACAATAAAAAGTTCTTACTTTTACTATGGTATTTTGCGGATCAACATTTGATGAAGTTCTATGTTCAGCTGAATCGAAAGTACTATTCCATTTCAATCAATAGTCTTCTGAATGCCTTTTTTTTTGTCTGGCAGACACAAATCGACAATGTTATTGTTATTGTATTGATCGTTTGTTGATCGGAGATCAATAAGCAAGAGACTACATTTGGGGTGCTTTAATATGGAAACATATTATATTTAAACAATTTTCTTCTATTTTTTCCTGATAAATAAACTAAACTAAGAACTAAACTTTAAGCACAAAATCAAAAGAGTTTACTTAAAAATTTCACAAAAACATTTTGTAATAGATTTATTTTAAAGTTTATAACTTAAAATTATCCAGAAGTTGCAATGTCGCAAATGTCGGTAAAGTACGGTGAATTGGAATGGAAGTGAATAAAATTCTGGGAAAAGAAAATTCATCAGAAAAGCTACTTAGAAAGGAAGAAAGAAAAATACAAAGAACTTCACTGCAAGTGCATTATTTCCGGCTTTTATAAAGTTTCACGTATTTATGTGCAGGCGTAGACGCACAAAGCTCTTACGACAAAGCTACGAAGAAAGGAAGTCCGGAAGGAAGTGAGCTGCTGGGCAGGAGCACGTGCATTTTTGTGCAATTTATTTTATTATTCTTCATTTTCCTTCACGGAATCTATTGAGTAAAATTTATTCTTTCACTTATGGCTTCAAAGCTTATAACAAATTTTTGAGTAGCTTTACAAATATTTTTCTCGTACACTTTGGGTCGTAAGTGAGCTGCATGCTGCATACTGCATGCGGCATGGATTTTTTATGGACCCAGTCAAAACTTTTGATATTTTCTGTGTCAGCAAAAGTTTTATGAGGAATTTGTGCAAACGAAAATTAAAGGCTCCTATGCCAAATGTCTACAAACGCGGGAAAAATGGCGAGGGCATGTTTTTTCTGGTCACTGAAATTTAGCAAGTTTTTGGTTTTTGTGCAAAAGTTGAAAGGTTCATGGGAACTACAGAGAAAGTCTAATTTGCTAACTGCAAGTCTATTCAGGAAAGAAATAAACCCTAAGCCACTTAGTAGTTTACTTTTAAAATTAAATTTTTTTCTTTTAATTTTATTTTACTATACTTCAGTGCAAAACAAAATTTGACTCTTTGTATAATATTTGATGTGATAAGAAGTCAGGAGTCATTTTTGCAGGGGTCCTGTTATAAATTTGATTATGTCTGAGGTCTGCGGCATAACTTTTAATACCGTAAATCACAAAATAGGTTAGGTAATTTATTAAAAATGTACAACCAACAAGTTTTTGTTTGATTTTATCAGCTTTTAGTGTGAAAGGCAGTAAGGTTTTTTATAGTGTGGGCTTAGCCTACATTGTTGCCATGTATTGCTACTATAAATGCTGCTTACTGCTTATTATGACATATACTACTCGTATATTAATTTTGTAGTTTTTAATCGCGATTAAGTTAATTTAATATGGAAAAATGAAATAAAAAGCATGTACATAAAATAAATAAAAAATATTTATAGCTAAAAAGTCAATATTTAATGTTTTCATTGCTACTAAATGATTTCGAATTAAAATTTTTTAATGCTTGAGACCATCTTCTTTGGAAAAATCAGTGTAAAAATGGAATAAGTTAGCATTCCCTTCTAAGTTTATAAAGAGAATATAATCTATCAGCTATCGTAATTTGTTGTCATCTTTAAATGTCACAGCCCAAACCGCTGCTTTTGTTACAGCTGATGTCATTTGCTTTAATCCTCTATTCTAAACATTATCTTAATAATCAATTTTTGCTGCAGTTCTAGATGTACTGGAAGTTTTCATTGTTGTCTTAAATAGTGTTTTGGTAAATACCGTAAATAAACTTTCTATATAACATTTATTTTCTATTCTTTTACAACCGACTAAATTATAGAAGTTGTATTAATAGTATTAATACTGTAATAGTAATATTACTATTAAATTATTAAAATTACTATAATTTAAATAGTAAAATTTTATAATGACATACGGTAACTTTATTTCAGTTAATTGAAAGAGTTCATATGCCGACAAATAGACACAGTCATAGACACAGAAAACACATATAGTTCTTTTCAGTAGACCTATTACAAAAATATTGCAAAAACGTGCGATATGAAATAGCATTACCACATTTATAAAAGGAATTTATAAAAGGGATCTATTAGAATAAAAAAGAAACCATATGTGGATTTTTTATTTTAGCAATATTATTGTAAGCAGCAGAATAATAATTAGTGAATAAATAACTTCAAAAAAAGCTATGAAGTATTTAAATTAGTGCAAATTCAGAAACATAACTTAGTATTCATTGCTGTTTTGACAGTTACTTCGAAGTTAGCTGTAAAACCTTTGAGTAGACTCCGCCAGTCAACCCGATCAGTGGTTTGTAGTCCCCAGTTGGTAGTACAGATTGCCTTCGTATCATTGCTCATGTGGTCGTTCCACGAAATGTCCTCTTTCTCTTCTACTTCATTTTTCATTTTTGGGTACCGAAACAAGTACCATTCTAACCGGAGCACTTTCTTCCATTCATTCTTGAGGTCCCTGAGGTTGTCATTCGTCCTAATGTACCAAGGAACTTTGAAAAGTCTTTTCAGAGCCTGGCTCTGTGCAATTTCTAACTGGTGAATAGTAGTGTTTGAAGCTTTGCTAAACGCTACACAACCATATAGAAGTCACGGGCGAATTATTTGGTTATATATCAGTTTCCTGTTCTTAGCATTGAGGTTTTCATTTCTAAATAGCTAAATAGATAATTATTTTCAGTTGAACATGTTTAAGCCATGTGAATCGTTTGTCCGAGATGCCGAGATATTTAACGCTATCCTCCCAGTTTATCACCATATCACCCACTCTCACTCTTGACGGATTCTGTCTCCACTTACTCGTTATAAACAGAGCCTTAGTTTTTTCATTATTGATTTTTATTTTCCATTTCTGAAAATACTCCAGAATGAGGTTTATATGCTCTTGAAGTGTGATTGTTATGTTGAGAGCACATTTATCTGAGTATAGCATACACGTATCGTCAGCATATAACGCCAGAGTCGAGGGACCTAACATTGGAATATTAGATGTATAAATGTTGTAGAGAGTGGGGGAAACTTAACTATATCAATGTCTAATCCTAATATCACTGCCAATGCATAAGGGATAATAGAAATTTTGAACCGTTTTCGTTTTTAACAGTCTTAATGCCTTATCGTCACTGTTAGTAATTGTCCAAGTTTCTGAAAATAGGGTTTTATAGGGTTTTATTGTTCGGAGACTGTCTTGTTAAGAGACATGTAGGCAGTGAATCTTGTTGAGATAGGGCTTTATTTCTTAATTGCTTATTTAGTCCAAAGTAATATCTGTTGATAAGAGTGCTTCTTCATTGCATTTCTAGCAGACGGCATTTTTGGTGTACCTATGGTTGTCATTTTGATAAGCGTAGTTTTGTTAACTACCACTATATGTGTATATATATTTATAACATATTGCACTGAATTTTCAATGCCATGAATTATATTACTCATACGTGCTACAATGTATGGTAGAATATGTACAAGGCAGACCTTTAATAATTTTTAAATAATTTTACGTTTATTTGTCTATTGTTCATGGAAAGCTGAGAACAGAACAGTTATTTTCTCGAATGTTGAATGCAAATGCAGTCGGGAAAATTGTCATCTTGCACGCTTTTGTTTAAGTGCAGTAATTTAAGTGCAGCTGCAATTTTTCTGCTCAACGTTTGTTTGCTTTTGTTTATATAAATTGTTATGCAGAAGGGCGTGTGTAATATTTTTCATTGCTTTCTATTCATAATATTTTATTTCATTTTTCCATTTTCTTTTTGCAAAAATATAATTTAATTCATTTTGTATGCCAAAGAAGGCGAACCATTTTAATTGCATTGTGAAGTTTCCTCCGCAGCGCTGGAACAACTTCATTTGAATGTCGTTTTGCCATTGAAAACGTTTGTTTGGAAAATGGCAGACACTTGCAAAATTACATGAGCTGCGCTGGAGGAGCGCATGTAGGCGGGCGAAGAAATTTGCTTTATGCAGTTACATTTATTGAGATGCTGAAGTTGAGATAAATGTTGCATTATGACAGTGTTGCCATTTAGCATAAATTGAAAAGCAAAGCAATGAATGAAATTACGAAGAAAAAAATGATTTCTGTATTAAGAAATAAAATCACAAAGCAGAGCAAAACGGAAACGTGAGGAAAAATTATAAATCATAGCTTAATTTTCCTGTTTCCTTTTAATGCCGTAAATGAGTTTCACTTCATTTTCGTTTGCAGTTATGCGTTGCGTTTTAATGTGAATTTTTTTCATTTCTTTTTTAATTTTTCCCGGCAAAAGGTGTGACAATACACACACATCACAGTGCATTTTCCGAATCGCCATATTGTGCTGCCCTTTAAAATGGCTAGCACAGCTTATTCCGGTGAGAATGCATTACTCCGTAGATTTCAACGTTTTATTTAGTCTTTTTTAAATGAAATTAACTGATAAAATGGAATGCAAGCTAGCTCAGAAATGTGCAAGAGACCGCTTTGACTGTAAATGGTGCTTCGGCTTATGCTGCAGTCACTTTTTTCCATAGAATAAATATTAAAAATGGACGCAGCGCGGTTGCACAAAATGTCAACCGAAAGCGAAATTAAGTCTGCCTCCATGAATAATGGCTCTGAACTTGAGAGGGTGCAACATTTTATTAACAAAAAGTGCTTTAAAGAAACGTTCATATTATATATAGCCCTTGACTCTGCATATTGTGCTTATGCGAAAAAAAAACCAAAAAAAATGACTATATAAATGTATATTTAATAATATATGTTTAATGCAGTTTTGATTATTTAAATTACATATTAAATTAAAAAATGTACATAGTTGTGGATTTTACGTACATATGTTTTTAATTTGTTATCTTAAGGTAAAATTTTAATTAGTTTAGTGTATTTATAATATAATGCAATTATAGCTTGCAACTACAGTAAGAATATGTATACTGAAAAAACCAACTTAAGGCAAACACAGAAAAATGTGTTTCACTAGGTGGACTAGTCATATTCTTACTGAAGGTAAATATTTTGCTATAAGATAAGATTTTTTAAAGTATTTTTTATTATAATATAACATAGTCGAGCCTAGAATTATAATTACAGCATGTTTATTAAGGATGATCAGATTGATTATATCATTTTTCACAGCCTAAGAGGTAAGAAAAATAGACGTAGAAAAATTTTTGAAAATTAATTGAATTTACGGACTTCCCCAAAGCCCTTGAAAGTAGGGAATTTAGGTACTGATTACATTCTATAACAGCAAACTCTGTAATATTTTGATATTTAATTTTTTATTAACTTATTATTATTAAAATATATATCGATTATGTTTAGTTTTGAAACAAGAAACTCAAACTTAGTTATAATTTGTAGCTATTTTGAAAGGTTTCAAAGATATAGACTGTTAATTTAATGTAAAAAGAGCGTGGCGCTTAGTTAACTTCTGAAAATAAGTCTTATAGATTTTTTTTCCTATACAACTAAATTCTGCCCCATAGTGTGTTAAAATAAAAATTAGATGATCAAAATTCAGTATTTTCTAAACCAGTACAGATCTTAAAATGAAAGTTTACACAAATATAGTTTTTGAGATGGGCTGTCTTTTTAATGAAACCCCAACTGGTTAACCGGAACCAATCCAAATAAGTCCAACATGGCCAACATTTTTTTGAAATACCTTAAAAACTGTGGTTTGTAGAAAGCTGAACTTTGGTGTACTAAGCACCTGTACTATATTACTTAGGTCCAAAAAGTAAAAGGATATTGCGCAACACCCACTCCCGATACAAAAATATTTATATAAAATTATTTTTTATTTTCAAAAAAAATTTTTATAAAAAAAAGTACAGCTATATTATTCTTAGTTGATTAGTTCATATTTTATTTTGTCTTAGTAGTAAGAGGAATGAATTCACCTTAGTTAAATTAGAACTACGGTACATATTAAGAGCACATATTAATCGTTATTGTTGTACTCAAAAGGGATCTATACGAATATGGATTAAGTTATGAATTAGGTAGCAGGTAAGTGACAATAAGAAAATCATTTTCGATATGGAATGAACGAAGAGATGAGTTTTAAATAAATCTAGCCTAAATCAAGACAGAGAAGCCTTATAACTTCACTGTATCGTAACCAAAGACCAATAGGGTTCAAATTGGTGAGTGCATTGAGATATGAGAATAGGAAGATGACATCATTGGAAGTACAGCTACAGTTGCAGTATACATTGGGGAACTGACATACATATGTGTAACAAGTAACTGTTACGTACATGGCTATGCTTTGGCCTCCATTGGGCTAGGATACTTATTGCTGCACAAGGAAAGTGTGAAACTCCTCCTATTTTTCCATAGAATATTAAGCATTTTATAACAATTTTGACACATTGGTAAATGTCAATATTTAAACAATTATAGTGTTGAATAAATCATTGATTAAAATAAAACATGAGGTATTTATAGGTTTTAACCTGAATCCTAATACAAGTTAGTCCTGGGCAGTGACAAGACAGTTGTTCTGGTGTTTGCTCCTCAAGTGAGTTTGTCCTTGTGATACCAGGCTGTTTTGGCTAAAAACTCTATCCCGGTACTTTAATAAATATATCGTGATATATCGTGATCGTATTATAATAATTTATGAGTAAATATTAATTAGGCGTATTAGTAGGCGTATTTTGACAAATGGAAGGAGTAAGTTGAAAGTGCACTGCTCTGGTGAAAAGGAGAGAAATCTGCTATGTTTCTACTATGTTACCATTAGTTTCCATATTTTTTTTTATCATCACATATGAAATAGGTCGGCCCAATGTTTATGATATTGTTTCTTCACTGGCTTGATAGATATAATGCACATAATGTTATCGTAGTTCTCGAAGTTAATGCGGAAGAACAAATTGTTAAATCTGTGCAACATAAGAAGGAATATTGGTGCAATGATTTTATGAAAAAATTATTTTATTAAAATAATTTTAATAATTTATGTATACAACTATAAACCCAATAGTGTACCTTCATAATTTACGAGCCTTTGTCTCCGACAAGTTTAAATAGTTTTTTTTTAGATTGTTATTAAACTTGTGTACCTATAACTAATCCATTATGCAGTTACGGCACCTAGTAAAACTTACAAATTTATTAATTTAATTTTATCAATTTCTTGTAAATGAACTCAGAATAAATCATTGATCCATTGTTGGGGGAATTTTCATTTGAGTTTTTGAATAAAATTAAAATTAGCATTTAACCAATTTAGAATTCCCAAAACGATTGTATGAAAATTGGGAAATGCCTTAATTTGCATTTCTATTCGATATAACAAAGCCGAAATGTAACT
Source organism: Teleopsis dalmanni (assembly GCF_002237135.1). Lineage (NCBI taxonomy): Eukaryota > Metazoa > Arthropoda > Insecta > Diptera > Diopsidae > Teleopsis > Teleopsis dalmanni. The sequence goes on from NC_051848.1 coordinate 101,913,666, forward strand.
ACATAGTTTGGAGGAGTGTAAATGTCATTTTACTTAGACTGTCTACAAAGATCGTATCAATTGACGAATTTCAATTCAATATAAAATTTATTAAATAAAAGATAAAAAACAGTTATTTCAGTTATTACTTTAGTTTGAAAAAATCAATAAAGGAGATGCAGTTGATTATACTTATATATAGTTCACATCCTAATATAACGCCACATGTGGTCATTATAATGAAATAATAATGGATAGAGGAATCAAATGCCTCAAATTTCACTAGCTAAATGAACACTTTAATTGTAAATTTCTTCAGTGGTAAACACAGTCTCATGGTCAATGTAGTACTTTCTACTCCATGATAATATGAGTGTGAAACGTTTGAATATTTTCAAGTGCATACTAAATTATTCAGCTTAAAGATACAAATTTAAATTCAAGACTATTGCATTGCATTCGATTGTAGATATTCAATTCTCAATTGAGCTTGTAAAGTATTTCCCGTACATTGCATTAAATATTAAACCACTGAGCATAAGTTCAACGAAGTACTCGTACTTAATACGTCTGCAGGATGTGCTAGATTTAATTGTATTTAAACTGGCATATTTTAATTTTCTCTAAGTAACTTTTCTATATTTAAATTGGACTGTCTGTAAAGTATACATAAACACATAACTGCAAATAATACTAAAGACTTGTGTATTGAATAAGAGTATGAAGTCAGTTTTCACTACTCACTAGATGAATATATTTTGCTACTTTAGCCATAATTCCTGCTACAACCTTAAGTCCCATCTTAACAAAGTTGCTTAGCAATGAGTTTTACTTTTTTACTTCCGAAACCCTGGTTACAGCTTTTGATAATAATAAACATATATCCTTCGCACTTCTTCATTTCCTTGTTATTCCCCAAACACACTTTTATTCATTGTGTTCAACACATTTTCAGAAATATTTAATCCGTTCCCTGAACTCTTTCGTACCACACCTACCATGATATGTAGATATCCTTGCATTTGCAAATTGTGCAGTTGGGATGCAAGCGGCATATTGCCCACCACAAACTGCACTTCGTAGGCTTGTTTTTGCCATGTCACATTGCCGACGTTTATTAACACATAAATTTTGATGAGCAGGTGCACTTGATTGTCAGTTGAGCTGGGTTGGATTGGATTGGATTGGTGCAGATTGCTATTGCTATACGGATTTATTTCATATATTTAAATAAATAGACAGACATATTCATTTCTTACTACAATAAGCAGCTTAAATGAATTTATAAATTAATTTATTATAGAAAATCATTTTCTTTTACTTCACTGCAGACAATCCTGAAAACTTTGCACACAGTATTTATTTGAGAATTTATTTCTTCAATATTTCAATAATAATTATATTTATATACGCTTCGGCTATTTAAAATAATAAATAATTATTGGAAGGATTCGTATAGTAAAGAAAAGACACGAACCGAAATTAAGTGAATCTATTGAAGTTTAGCTGAACATATAACGTTGTTTTGAGTAGTGCCAAGTACTCATCATCAGCTAGCTTAGAAAATATTCGAACTTTTTTTGAAATAGTTCATAGCCCGTATATAATTTGTTTGGACTGCAAGTTCCAGGCTTAGAACTTGTGCCTGTCAAATTACAAGCTATGACTAATCGTGTTTTTCCACAAGTAGCTAAGGTTAAACTACAGCTAATTCTAATCTCCAGAAAAGCCTCTATCATTTATGTACACTCCAATTAATGTTATGCTTCACAGGACTGAACAGCGTCATGTTATACAGACAGTGTTATAACGAATAGTCACGACCATTCTACGGTTTTTTGATTATGACCAAAAGGCATGTTATGCAGAGCGTCATATCATAATTATCAATTTTGTATTTATAATACAAATTAGATACTTTTTGTCTGTACTAAAATATAAAAGATAATATTTTTGATGTAAATACACACAAGACTTTGTTTTTAAGAGACGTAAAGTCAGACATCTACTATAGACCAATGTAATGAGGCACAGGAAATCACGTCACCGTGACCAAATATTATTTCAAATTCTTCTATTTCTCTTACTTCCAGTTTTTTAATTTACATTGAGAACAACAAAAAATTTTGCACTTGACGTGACCATCACTTCCTAAATAACATGATCCTAAGATTCCATTTATTATGAAATTTACCATAGGATTAGATTTGCACTCTATAAATCAACAGAGTTCAAATATAAATTACCAAATTGAATATTTTGGGTAACGTAAACCAATACCAATACTTTCAGAATATTGTTATAACGAAATGATAGACCTCGTCTTCAAAAACAGTAGGGTGCATTATTGTATCCTATAAGTAAATGTCACACCATATAGGGAATTTTTTTTTTTAAATGCAATGATATTTCAACAATTGTTTGTGGATTTTTGTTTTCACAAATGTCTCAGTTTTAATAGCTGATATATCTCTAAAATAAGCATATGATGTCTTGGAGGCAGTATGTAACTGCCAAATCAGGAAACCACAATGTGGGTACATTTTTATGCATGTAATGGCGTTTTCGAATGATAAATTTGGATTCAATCAAGATTTACTCTCGTCTTGCCAAATTTTGAAGACCCATCGAACATTTTTGGAGTAATCCAACATTTTTTTAGTCATGTTAGTAGACTTTTAAATTTTTCACAAATATATAAAATGAATTAAATAAGAGTTTTTCCGTGAAATCGCATAAATAGCTCTTAATTTCAGGGAAATTCTGGCAAAATATTTAGAATGTTTTAAATTGTTCTGCAGTGTCGTACACTTGGCCTCAGATTTACCAATTGAAGATAAAATTAAAAGTGCATTAAAAGAGCATTTCGATCAATTACCTCAAATTTATCAATCGAAAACGCCATTAGAAACATTCGGATAGTTAAAGTAGTAAGAAGATATCAATAAATCGGCTTATTATTTTTCACTCGCTTGACAATGTACGGGTTATACAAATATCCTATATCCTATAGTTTCATTTCTTTTATGTTGCGCAGTGGGTATTAAAAACGCAATATTTTTGTCATTTTAGTGTTTGAATAAAGCATAATAAAGATATATTTTGCTACTAATGTTTTCACATTACTATATATTTAGAAAATATATACTTTTATATGTCATACAAACGGCTATGAACTTTTTGTTAATATATTATTATAGTACTAAGTATACAATAATATAACAGTTATCACATTACCAATTAAGTTTATTGAAAATTATTTTTATGCAAAGATTACCTTATATATAAGACATTGGATGCGGTCAATCAAATCAAGTGAATATTGCCATCAGATGTGCATTTTTGCTGAGTTTTTAACGGCTTTATCATGTTTACTATCTTATAAAACTTCATTATAAATTTCAGATTTAAGACAATTCCCGAATAACTCAAATCTAGACATTAAAAATTAATTTGTCCTTGGATTTGCTAAAATCTAACGTCTGTGTTTCAATCTCGACTGTAGTCCATATAATATTTAGTATTGTTGCATAAAGTAGATTCAAAAATTAAAATTCAGAAGCTACCTGACTTCAAAGACGTATTTCTTAACAACAAAAATTAAGCAAAACTTACATCAAGATTAAAGAATAATACAAATTAAAAGTATATTAATATATAATTCTTAGCACTAATTCAATTAAAGTATATTGAGATTTTTATAGTAACTATATGCTGAAGTGAATGAGAATTATAACTAAAGTGCGATTGCAACACATGTGTTGTATTCAGTTGGTTATATATTTTAGCTAGATGAGTCACTTAACGTAAGTATATAACCAGTATTCAGGTTATAATGAATAAGTGGCACTTCATACTTCATATTATTTTAATCAATCTTTTTTTATTTGCCATATCCTAATTACGAATTTTTGTTGAACGCTTATTAAACATAAATTCATTAAAAATCTTTAATAAAAACGGAACTCTTACAGTCCATTCGAATATTTTATTGCTTTTACCGGTATTTATAGCAGAAAGCGAAATATAAGAAGAGGGTTTGGAAATCACACCTGTATACTATCTTTTAAAATTTCTAACCC
>NC_051848.1:101917826-101927675 GCF_002237135.1 Teleopsis dalmanni
CTCTAATGTTAAAATAGATTGATCAGGTAATTGATTCAATATAAGGTGCTCTGTTCAAACTTCCAATTTATTAGTATTCTTCATACTAAACTCATGCTCTTACAGACTTTTTTAAATATTCAAGTTTCGTAGTATAGCCTCTTGTGTTTATGAGTCCTCATAAGAGTTTCATAATTGCAATAACACAGCAAAGGCAAATAAATTCTTAACCCCTCGCGTGCTTAGTTATCACACATTATCTTTCTTTTATGGCAGGTTACTTGGACATATGCATAAAAATGTGTATAGCGTAGATATTATTTGTCATTTAATTGGCATGATAGCTTTTAATTAAATTTACTATAACGAACCCAAAGCACTTTTCGAAACATTTACTTTTTACGAGTTATCAAATGACAGTCACACAAAACAATTCCATTTATTCATTCATAATTAAAATTCAAGTTATGTCACACGATGTCGAAGACGCTACGCGACGCTTCTACCGGTTTAAGTAAATAAAGTATGCCCGAGCAATGCTAATTATTATCATTTTATGAAAAATACTTTTTAAAACTGAAAATAATATGAAAATAGCATAGAATATATACTTGGAATACAAATGCCAAACTTATTAACAAGTTTATCAGTGCAATATGGAAAAAAAAATTTAAATAAATAGACTTTGTGTGTTCTCAAAATGCTTTACATAATTTAAAACGCTACTACATATGTATAAAGAAACTCAACAATTAGGGAAGTCGCTTAAATGGATTTCACAGTCAAACTCAACAATGCTTTTAACATAATAAGTTGATTCTACAGTTTGCTGTTTTTGTTATAATCCAATAATAAGATATACCGAATCTTTTGAAGACTAAACACACCTAATAGAGAAGAGTAGTAGTGTTTCATTGTATATGGATCAAGTATAGATCTGTCTCTAGTATATTCTAAAGCTCTAGAATTTTTCTAAGATATCTTAAATATTTATATATAAGATATCTTAGATATCTTAGATATCTCTCTACAATTTTTCTAAGATTTTTCTTATCTTAAGGCTAAGATAATAGAGAAAATATATCTTCACTTGTAGTTTTTAGTTATATATTATTTGTTTATAGTAACTATCCTTCTGCATAGAGCTGCACTTTTATAGAACTCATAATATACCACCCGTGAACGATACCAGTAGTTCTCCGTTTAATTTTATTTTTTACACACATACATTTATTATATTTAAGCTCCCAGTTGAGTAGAATTATGCAACATTAATTTATATATTATTATATAATTGTATATTATATATTATATATTACTATGTTGAGGCTAGTTGAGTTGAGTCAGTGCACCTGAGCACTTTTACTCTCTATTAACTGCAAGGTTTCTACAAAACCCCTCTTTGCGCTTTGACTGGATTATTGCTTATCACTTCATTAGACTAAGCAAAAATTGAACTCAGATCTGCATACCTCTCCGATGCCTGTAACCATTTTAAAATTTGATAACGCGGTGTTAGTAAGTCTGTCAGATTTCGCAAATAATTTCAGAGCTCTATCCTTTATGTATTTTTTGATGGGATCAATCTTGAGGGTGAGGATGTCATTCGTCCTAATGTACCATGGTACTTTGAAAAGTCTTCATTATATTATATAATAAAGTGATAAACAATAATCTAGTTAAGACGTGAAGAAGGGTTTTGAAAATACCTTGAGTTAAGAAAGAGTAAAAGTGCTGACGTGCACTGGCTAAAATAGCTTCAACATAATACAGTTTTTATTATAAATACATAATATATTATAATATGTATTATAGTATATTATAAATAATAATAATAAATACATTTTAAAAACATCAAGAAAAATAATAATAATAACTTATATTCTCTAACCAAATAAAATATGATTTGGTTGTCTATAGATATGCCAAATACTATATATATAGTTGCAAAATATCTAATTACCGACGTGATCGAGAAATTCTTCCCAAGTATGACCGTTTGACCCAAAGCAAAGTAGGATTATTAAATGTGACTAGACTTCCATTCGTTTTGAAGCAAGAACTGCAGCTTGTTATATAAAGAGAGGAAGAATAGATCTTTAAATTATAACAGCTTTTAGAAAGAGACCACATTCTGTCTTATTAGATAGTCCCAACTTGTTCACAATAAGCATTTATATGTTGGCTAGTAATATAGCGTTATTAAACTTAAATTCTGAATTTGCTTTGGAATTTTAAGTATATATAATATTAATTTTTTTGCAATAACATTATAACAATAGTGGTATTTACGATCTCTAACAAACTGTTTGTTAATCGAACATCATTAAGTGGTGAAAGTAACAATGACTAATTAATTTTTTTAAATAATAAAAAATATTTTATAACATTTTCCTTATAAATCGAAACATTATCCTCTTAAAAAAAAGTATTAGATAAATTTTTGAACTGTTACTGGGAATACTGATCACTTTTTTTATTATTTATTATTTAATATTATTAAAAACTATAACGTACTGCGACCTGGATAGACCTACTATGCATAGCCTTGACCCTTAACTTTTCATAGTAGAGTTTTTATGAATCTTAGTATAATTTTTGGCTTGTCGTACAATTTATGTATATGGTGGGACAACAATACCATATAACTGGTGAAGCCCATGTTTACTAAGATCTGAACACTTGCAAAAAATGTGCTCTGAGCTTTCGTTTCGTTCTTATAATAAATAATAATTATTTAATAATTATTTATTTATAGATTTTATAAATTATTTATAGATTGTCGTAATGATCTGTTAAGTAACCAGATAGAGCTCTTAAGAGCCTGTATAGCTTAGTGGAAGTATCTTATATGATACGCAAGTTATTAGTACATCTTAAGCTGAGCTTTATACTGATAGTTTCATTTATTTTTGTTCAGAAAACTTTCGAATATTGTAAAGCTTGAATCTTTTATGACGGACAAGTGCAATACATTAAGACTGAAAAGTTTTCGGAAATTCTCATTTAAAATTCGCGCGCTGTATATTTTTCGATATTTTAAGTTTATGTAGTTTGGCAGCACTGTCCTTAATTACTATGCAAAAAATGAGCGCGATCTGTCAGACAGTTCGTTTACGGCAGCTGTTGAAACCAGTTCACCTCAGTAGTGCGTTGCGAAATGTCTTCGACGGTCGTACGCCCGTCCTGAAAGGCTTTGTACCACTCATAAACTTGAGTTTTCGATAAAACTGATTCCCCATAAGCCTTTTGTAGCATTCGCAACGATTCTGCACACGAAATTTCGTTCGAAACAAAAAATTTGATGCAAACTATTTGTTCAATATTTTTTTCCATTGTGTTTTTTCGCAACGCACTACTGAGGTGAACTGTTTGCAACAGCTGCCGTAAACGAACTGTCTGACAGATCGCGCTCATTTTTGGCATAGTAATTGTCCTTAATTGCTGCCAAACTACATAAACTTAAAATATCGAAAAATATAAAGCGCGCGAATTTTAAATGAGAATTTCCGAAAACTTTTCGGTCTTAATGTAGATATGGATTTTGGTCGTTACAGTATTCAAAAATTATTTCCATGACAATATTACAACAATTGAAGTAAAGGCCCGACTAATGCGCCAAACATCAGACAATAAAGAGTGCACTTACCTATTTAATATGCAAATTATAGATTTCTAAAGTTCTTTTTTAATTATTTGTATTATTAGAAGCTTTATGATTTCTAACTTTAGAATCTAATTCTAGCATTCTTAGCAGGTCGACTATGTATAAGAAATTTATTTAAGAATACATATGTACTTATCTAAAGCACTATAACAAATACATATGTTTTATTAACATAATAAATATTGTATAAACTATTAAATAATATATTAATTTAATTTAATTTAATTTTTTTTTTTGTTACTTGTGGTGGGAGCTAAGTATGTCTCCATGTTTCTCCCATCACACCCAGCCATATGACGGCATGTTTGTATGTATATAACAAATTATTAATTTTTTTTTTTCACAGTTCTGATAAAATATTTTTTTTAATTTTATATTTGAATTCCATTGCCTTACTCAATGGATACGGTTATATTACTTTTTAGTACTCCACGTTTTTAGCCCCTCTTGCTCTTCGCACGCTTCACTAATAAAGCCATAAAATCAGCATTTTATTGTTGTGTTTTTTCATATATATCAGCTTTTCATTTCGTGTATAAAAATATGTGTATGAAATCATGTTAAAAAAACATGTGGAATCTCTCCAGTCGTATATTCATCTCTGTATCTACCGGCAATGTGCGTAGTCGTAGTCAGCTCTCTTATTCCATTTTTTCTCTTAATATTGGCGTGTAGTAATTTTTTGGGCGGTTTTAGATAATTTTTTTCAGTTTAATTTCCGCTGTTGCTGATGCTATTTATTTTCTAGATAAATTGTTTATATTTTTTAACATAAATAAAAAAAAAATATATATTATTTTTAAACATCAACCAAAATCACAGATTTGTTTACACATATATGTATATATAACTACTTTAACCATTTGTAAACAAATTTTCAACTTTTTTTTATAAAAATAAAATAAAATTGGAAGTGAGTTTTGGCTTTGTCAAAATTTTAATACCCTTCATACATTTATGTAGGTATGTTGCAATTACTAATTTCACTATTTACTACTGCTAGTTATTAGTAAAAAAAATTCTGCTATTTACATACATAAATTTGTTTATTAATAGATTATCCAATATAATAAGCAGTCTAAGTTAGTAAGATGATAAAATCAACCATTTTGTCTGTTAGTCTATCTTTAAACTATCTGGTATTACAAAATATCCATACATAAAATCTATTATAATTAGCTTAGTCAATTTTCTCTGTGAATGCCTGGCTCTAGCTTCCAGAGGTTATAGGTTTTTAGGAAGATATTTCTTTGACAGACTATCAGATTGTTCCTCGATGAGGACGAAATACCTATTAAATTATCTGAATTCGACAGGATAGATTTAGTCTCTACTCTTCTATACTTGGGGTTCTTGCGAGGAATGTGATAGCAAAACTGTGAACAATCGCTAATTAAGGTACATGGAAGTTATCCAATGGCCTACCACTGCAACCAGCCAATCAACCAGCTTAGTAAATAAGAGAGTGAATAACCTACAATTATGTTAGATATGTAGACAGGCAGACAAACAGACATACATAGAGATAGACAGACATACAAACAGATAGACAGACAGACAGTCACATGGATCTGAAACTGAAATCGTCGTTTAGTTATTTTAAACGAGAATATATGATGATTGTGGTTCACAAACTTTTCTTGACTGAATGAGTGACGTTTATACCACCTTTACTATCACCCTATATCCCTGATTACGCCCATGCTTTCTGGCTTAGATGAACCAAGCCTGTTAGGTATTAAGCTTATCTGCTCTCATCTCTCTCTCCTAATTACTGGAATGAAGTTTCCACATTGATGCGGAAATTTTAACCATTCATTTCTAAGAGGTGGTTTTAGTGGGTTCAAGTTTAACAGTGTGACTTTCGATAATTTTTTATATTTAATATCTTAAAATAAAAAATCAAAACAGTAGTAAATTTTGCAGAACATTATTATTGGCTCCTCTGTTTAATAACAGCTTCAAGTCGCTTATGCATCGAAAAAACAAGTTTTTGTATGGTTTCTGGTCCAATATTTTGCCATTCTTCGAGCAGTGTCACCTTCAGATCTACTCTACTTTTGTTGTTATAGCGCGTCTCATTAGACGTCTACCCAATTTTTCCCATAAATGCTCAATGGGATTGAGGTCTGGCGATTGGGGTGGAAGCGGCAAAATGGACTAACTATGTACGGGTACTATATATGACTAAAACTTTCATTTTTGAGTTGTAGTAAATTTCTTGACTAAAATTTTTCTACCAATCAAAAATTCGTTAATCAAAAATTAACTTGCTCCACCCCAAAGCAATTTTGCTCGTTTTGTGGAATCAGAAAAACTCTATGTAGGTGTTATGCATATTTCTTGATTTGTGAATTGAAACTGTATATTAATGATTTAAGGGCATTATTAATGAACGTGCAATATTCAATTGATATTGAACCATGAAGATATTGAATATAAAAGTGATCTATTCTGCTAGGGACTTCTTATCATATATAATAAATTTTTGTAATTTTATAAAATTGCTTATTCCCATTGTAGAAGAAGAAGTCAATGCTCATATTATGAACTATAATTACTCATGAACTATCTTTAACTTGTTTTTCTTTTATATATTAAGGTCTCTGGTAATAACGTGCTGAGGTACAAATATTGAAGTTGTAAAAGTTTCAGAAAACTTGGTTCGAATAAATATATTAATATTTTTATCTTAGATCTTTATCTTTCCCAGATTTTGGAGGGTTTTTAAAATATTTCTTAAAATTATCTTGTGACATATGTCCTACCTAGGATATGGAAAGATCTGCTCCAAATTTTTTTTCCGAAACCGCTTTATATATGCAATAGTTCCAAACATAGTATAACTGTAATGTCGTGATCACCTTATTCTCCAGATAATGCATTTTCCGATTTTTTTTGTTTTTTTGAACACAGTTAAATCCTTAAACGATAAGATTTTTCAACGATGAATGAGATAAGAAAAGAATCAAGAATTATTGCTATACCTAAAGTGATGTTCCAAATATGGGCTTGTAACTAATTGAAAACGGTGACCCAGAAGTGAATATACTGTTATATACTGTTAGGTTAGATAAGTTTCTGTTACCTATACCCGATCATATAATAATATATATTAATAATATAATATATAAATAATAATAATAATAATATAATATATAAATTTTAATAATATATAAATTAATAATATATAATTATAATGAATAATATATAAATTTTATTTAAAAGTGGAATAATATACTAAAGGGAGGGGGTACATCTATAGTTCCAAAAGTGCTGTACTGACTATATACTATAGTGGCATACGTGTATAATATACAAGAGGGATTAATGCTTATAATTGAATGGACATTAAAGCTTAAGTAAATTATCATCTCATCACAGCTAAATATATAAAGATACATTATAAGTAAGGAAAATAAATTTTTTTTTAACATAAGCTGGATTTGGTCAAGATTAGTTCAAATTAATACAAAACTTTTACATATGATATGGGTTTTTATAAATGTTAATTAATTTTTAAGTTCTACTGATAATCATAACTAATTGTTATGTTTCTGTTATTGCCGAAACTCTGAAGGGTTCTCTGGCGCATACGCACCCCTTTTAGTGTTCATAAATAATGTAATTAAAATAGTCAAGTGAGTTTTGCAAAGTAAACTAAGTCATAAATGTTATTTTTTGTTGCAATTTCCCGTCTTTCTCGGTTTATGTAAATATACTAAACAATTGAAATTTCACTAAAATTAACGAGAAATCTGCTGATTTTTTATTAAGTTTTTTCTTTTGTGAATTTAAAATTTATTACAAATTGCTCTATTCTTAACTAAAATAGGAAATAAATTGATATAATTATTTTTAAACAAAACCTAAACTATATATGTATATTGAAAACTAAATAATACATAAGATAATATATATACATATATATAATAAACTGTAATTAATAAACTCTGTTATAGATAATAAATTATTATCTATATTGAAAAAAAAAGTTCTAAAGTATTAAAATGACGTCAATTCGATCACTACTCATTGAGTCTTCATCTGTAAAAGTTGACAATCTTTCAACTTTCACATCAATAAACGGTATTCTTTCTGATAAGGACTTATCTTATTTTATTTTTGTAACCTGTCAAAATGTATTTTGAATTGATTGACCATCCTTAGAGAATAATCACCAGATATAATCCCTAGTCACTATGTTTTGTTTTAAAAGTTATATCTTTGTTTTGAAGAACAATAATGTTAATTAAATAAAAAACTGATATGGTGTGTTGATGAACTCGTCATAATGGTTAGAGAGTTCGGAGCATCGTTGAGAGAATTCGAATCGTAGTATTGAAAGATCATGTCGATAAATAAACAATAATAAAGACTTTCAAGACTTTTCCTTCATTGTTAGGCGAAAAACTGTTTTAAAATTCCTCGTATGTAAACGAAAACATGTATAAATAAAAATAAACTCGCTGCAGTACTGCATTTCTTTCATAAAAAGTGAATCCTTATTTTTATTCCATTCCATGGTTCCGCACAGAATTTCGACAACAGTGTTTAGTTTCATTGATAGTTTTAAAGTTTTAGACTGATTTCTTTTACCCCAAAATATACTTTAAGGTTTCCGGCATAATTTATATTAGCAGTAATTTTTTCTTTCAGCAACAACAATGCTCTTGAAATCTTCAGAGTTAGGTTTTACTCGTAAAAACCTACTCGTCTTATGTGTTAGTTCAGCCAACTAATGGGGCACTGTGACATTGCGCCTATGCTTCAATGGTGGCTAGTTCCAATAAGTCTATTATGCAGGAATTGCCCAGATGAAGAGAAGGTAGAATCTATCAACCATTTCCTGTGTCTCTGTCTAGGCCTGCAGACAAGGCGACTTCAATGTCTTTAGCATTTAACATATATATTTTAAAAGTGATGCCAATTTGTTTCAGTCAGGCCTAATGTTGTGTGTTTTTTTTTTTAAAGTCTTAAAGACGGCTATTATATAGCATAATTGTGTATAAAATCATGAATAAACTTATTTTGATCTATGTTCGAATTATAGTTTTAACTTGTAATGATTTAATGATTAATTCATATAAGTTTCAAATATATAATTGTTTTTGACACCCGTTGATTCGTAACTATAGCTCTAAGTCACTAATAATAATTAAGATGGTATATGCTTGCTGTATATTACTGCGAATACTACGAGCATATGAATATCTATATAAACTATAATAGAGCATATATAAACTATATATATATCGCATTTCTCACGGTCCCTAAGTCGATGTATAAAATATTGAAGAGAACTTAAGAAACTTAAGTTTCACTTACTGATGACTATAAAAGATAATCAGTTGTTATGGTTTAAAGATATGACAATTTCTTATAGTCACGAATAAGCTTACATTTTTTTTATATCTCACGTTTAAAGAAATAAATACGAGTATTATATGTGCATCATATGATGTACGATGTACCATAGTAATGGTTGAAAATATTAGGTTTCCCTTTATTTGTGCAGTTATTAATCATTGCAAAACATTTTTGATATTAATGTAAATATTTACAATACATAAACAATTATAATTTTATGGACTAATTTAAATATAGAACTGTCGGTAAATATTTACTCGCATTTACCTGCACTATAAGACCGCCACGCTTCACCTGATGATTTAATGTCGAACATATTTCTATGCATGTAAATATGTCTTGTAAATATTGTAAAATACAATATTATCTATGAGATATCAAATTGTCTAATATAAAGTGATGGAAAGTATGGAAAAGAAAAATGTATTAAGATATAAATGTATTTATAATATTGTCGTGAGAAACGATGCTGAAGGTGATTACTTGATATTCGTTGGATAGTTATCAATCGTTTGGGGTGAGAATTTCATTTATTTGGTCTCAGATAATTGTCAGGATAGTCCATACAGATCTTGAAACTAGAAGAAAATTTTTAAGCAAAAATTTCAGATTATTTGGACCCAAAACTTTCGAATCTTTAAACAGCTGTTGTGAGAGAACTTTTATATAGTGCTTTTATAAAAGAGCATATTTAGGTGTTGTTTGTTGTTTTCTAACACAAAATAAAGTGTTTTGAATATAAAATAACTTTGTCTAGGTTTAAATTAAAAAACTGGAAAAATTGAGCAATTAAATTCTTACTCAAAGTCTTACGATGATATATGGGAGAGAAA
>NC_051848.1:101927775-101941288 GCF_002237135.1 Teleopsis dalmanni
TTTACATAATAGTAAACATCGTAAAACTGTTGAGGTTTGGGGAGTAATATTCAGCTGATTTAAGTTGAAAGCAACACAAATGAAAATACTAAAATTAGTTATCTTCATGAATTTGCTCTATTCAATATTTAAATAATGCAATAAACTGATTCTATCTATAAAAACAAAATAAGTTGAAGCCTATACAGGGAACAACAACGTACAGTAAGGATTCATTTATGATCTCGCTGCAAATCGATCGTGATAGGAATCTATAAGACCTTCTGGCCCCCACACTATTATTTGAAAAATGTAACATATATATGTTATAAGTACAATAGTACACTGTCACCAACTAAATCTGTTCTGTTAATGTCCGACTATATAATATATTTATATATAGAAAAATTGAACTTTGAATTGAATTTATTTATAAGAGGTTTTCATCCTGAAGTGTCATTTTCATCTGTACTTCTTTTTAAACTAAATGACTACTCACAACAAATGAAGTTATCCTTCTTATTTTATTTTAAAACAAACGCAAATATAGTAGTTTATCGAGTCATTCTTAAAATGAGCAAGTTGATGACCTATTACCTATTCAGAGTAACTTTTATTGGTATGTATGATTTAAAGAGCTGCGAACGAAGACATCTAAGAATAAGATGACCAATAAAAATATAGTTTGAGCTTATAATTTATTCAGGATATATTTTTAAGAGTGAAATTAGTGTTTTATAAATGTTTAAATTCTTGATAAATTCTTATTGTTAAGCAAAAACGTTCGTTAAATAAATCGAAACCAAGGAAGAGTACCAATAAAATGTAAGGCAATTAAATACACATAAAAATGTTAAAAATTTGATAAAATTATTTTATTGATATTTAGAATTCATGTTAACTAGTGTTATTTTAGAATTCTAAACTCAATAAACGCATCTTAGAAACAACCAATACTAGCATAAGAATAAAAATTCTATTTGAATTAAACTGAAATCATCTCTCCAGACTGACAACTCTAACATAGGAGAAATTTAGTTTCATTGGAAAATCACTTCTCTGAATTAATTTCAAATTTAAATTTTAGGTTGTGTAAGGCAACTCCGAGTGCCTTTTATTAAAAACAGTAATAAATAACTACAACTTCTATATACATAATATGAAATAAATAATAAGAAACCAACTCTTTTATTTGAGAAGTTCATATTTTTGCGTTACAGTAATAAACTACTCACCTGTAATTCCGCTCTATCTACATCCCACTGTGATCTTTCCAATTCAAATCTTGACCACTCATGTTGAATGAAATGCAAAATTCCTGGAATTGTATATTGTGGTGTAGTCTGTTGATTGTTTGGTCCACCGGGTCCACCGTTACCATCATCAGCTCCATTACTTCCAGTTCCAACGCCCCCAACACCTGTAGCGTTATTGGCACCACCACCTAAGCCACCAACACCAACGACACCGACACCGCTGCCAGTACCGCCTACTGGCTTATTATTAATGCCAGTGGTGGCTCCTGAATTAGTGCCCATTTGTTAAAATTTTGATATAATTACGTTGGTTGTAATAATGTTGCAGTGTATATATTAACGTGTCGTTTTTTTAGTTTCCAATTCGATTTAAAAATTTTTGTTTTTTGTTTTTTGTTTTTTGTTTTGTATTTTATATAATAACGTTATATTTTCTAAATAAACTCTTATAAAAATATCAATCGACTAAATTACACAAACACGATCGAAATGGTAAACACTTAGTAAACTTAGTATTATTGCTTATGTTGTGAGGTTAAAATTGTTATTCCTGCCGTTAAAAATATTTTGATAATTATATTTATTATTTATCTAGTTGTATTCCTATAATTAAAATTATATGATTTTGTTTGTTATTTACTGTGTATGCGTGATTAAGTAAATAAAACTTTTTCTTAAGTACCTTTGTGACCACCGCAATTTTTAGTCAAGTTGCGCAAGTAATTAAAATTACGTTTATTTCTTATACAAAAAGACATTGACCGGCTTGAAAGCGCCTTGGAAATATTTTACTCCTTGTTTCGCACGTTCACTCAACTCAACAAAAAAAATTAGGCTTAGGAGTGTTCCAAATAGGACGCAAAGCAACCACACCGAACTATACAGTTTAGCACAATTTGAAAATGATTTAATTTATTTTACTGTTTCTTTTTCATTATAATTTAAATAGATAAAACCAATTTATGATTTCAATTTATTTTATATATTAGTTTACATATTTCCAATTGTCTCAGTGACCACAAAATGTGACAGTTCAGTCGTCGAAAAATTCTTTGACTCTGAAGTGTACAATTCAGTTTTTGCACGACGTGTGTAGTAAAGAAAAAAACGAATTGTGAATGAAAGCAGAATGGACAAAATAAAAAATACGCAAAAATTTAAGAGTTGCCAATTAAACATACCACAATATTCTGATCCAAAATGTCCAAAAAGGCTATAACTTCACATAAATTTATGTAACTTAAATTTTTTCAATCAACTTCCTTTCAATAAAAAATATAATTAAGATATGAATTATTTGAATTTTTTGATATTATTATAAGATATTAAAGTATTTTTAAAAATAAACAGCATCCTTGTGAAATTTCAGTTTATTTAACCTTAAGCTATGTTACTATTTGAACATAGCAAATTTAGAATTATATTATACTATTATCTATCATTAAAATGTATATTTATATTTAGATAACATATGGTTATTATCACCATCATCGTATTAGATCTTTGCAGAATCACTAAATTCACAATTTTGATTTGAAAATAAAAAAGTATTATAAAACATGTTTCCATTAACATAAGAAATCAGTAAATACAATCCTTATAAGAAGCTTTTTTTGGTAGAAACGTCTGTACTTTTAACATTAAACATTATAATATTTTATATTACTATATAACTTTCCGGATGCAAAACTCCTCACACTGTCACTGGAAGAAGTTTATTCATACGTAAATCAAAACCACTATATCACTAATAAAGATAGAAGTAATAAAACAATAATAATCTATCATCGTTGCTATTTCTGAAAATAATAAAAATTTCTTTACACTACAGATATTGTAGGAAAATTAACATATTACACACCTTATATATAAAACAATGGTAACTCTAATTAAAGTGCATGTTACAATACAAACACAAAGTATACTATACTTTTGCACTCTCACTTGAGTAAAGCAGACAGCTAAAATAAATAAAATAAACTGCACTGATGTCAGCTCTTCCCCATGTATTACAACCTGAGTTTGTGAATGAGCAAATTTGACGAATGTGTTAGGTAGTATGCATAAATATAGCATTATACAAGTGTTGCCAATTTAACAAAATTTGTTGATTTTGCAAATGGGACGGTCATAAGAAAATGGAAAACTTTAACTATTTAAATGTATACAAAAACAAACAGAATAAAAAAACACGGCCAAATGTAATTTGAAGTTCGTTGAGCTTTCAACTGCACGTTGCTTTAGTTGACGTTTATTGTTAGGCGATGTAGCTTAGTAGCTGTTGATAAATCAAAGAAATCAATTTCACTTCGTTAACATATCGTTTATTTCTTGTACGTCTTTTTTTCTTTCTTTCAACAATTTCGACAAATAAATGTACAAAAGCAAACAGCATGAAATAGGTTCTCACATTGGTTGCAATAAGTATTAGTCTATTTTTTTTATTATTATTATTGGATTAAATGCACAATTTTAACTGAATTTTTATTTACGTGCACATCTTGACATTTGAATTGCAGTTTTACACATTTCGTAATATTTCGTTTAAACTATTTGCACAACAGAGTGCAATACAACAAATATAAATTTTCAATCAAAAACTTCATTTCATTATCATGTAAATTTTGTTTCTTTTTGTATTCTTTTCTCTTTTTCACCATATTCGATTTAATTAATTTTTTTTCTTGTTCGGAAGTAAAATTCCAATTCCCTTTCTAACTTTTCCTTTATATTATCCCGTCTTATTTTTTACTCGCTCTTTTTTTAACATTTTTGTATAAGCGCTATAATTTTTATTTAAATAAATAAAAATAATTTAAGCATTTTATTTTATATACAACACTATACGTCTTTACAGTTGTTTTGTTTATTTACTTTTTAATAAAAAATAAGCATCGCTTAACCTTTCAATGTAGAAAATCTTACACTTCCATCACGAATCTTTTCGTTAAAGCGAACAATAAAAAAGCATTTTAGTCTATTTTTGCTTTAGTTTTCTATTAGCTAAACAGAGAAAAAAATATTTTCAGCATTTCGTTGTATTGCGAGGGTGTGTGTGAAATGCTGTGTGCAACTGAAAAAATGGCGTAAATTGAACGAATATACACAGGGTTAGTTTTAGTACTAATTTGAATAAAAAGTAGTAGATTTCGTAAAACATTGGTGCAGGCTTTTTTTAATTTATTTTTGCTATTTTCAGTAAACGATATTTAATATTACGTCCTTATAGATTAATAAAAAAAGTAGAAAAAAGTGGTCTACTAATTTTTCGTTTGAATAAATTTCAGTTTGTCATTTATATTAATATATTAGTATTGTGATTAGCATAAGTTATTAAAATTGTTTTAAATTTCAATATTAATTAGGTAATGTTGGGATGGCAATCTTAAAAACTTACAATCTACTGATTTTAATATCAAAATTATAGAACATACATGTATAAAATCGCAAAACTCTATGTTTTTATTCAATGAACTCTTGTTTACAAAGTTTTCTTTAACAACTTTTTAATTATATACCTAATAACATAATACATTTTTACCTATATAAAATGCACGATAACTTTATATTAAAATCTTAATATATTTAATTTTATGCCAATAGCTATATTTACAGTAATAAATATAATCATTTCTAATACTGGATTCACACTAAAGTTTTATTTGTAATTTTATCTGTAAAAAAGGTTCATTTTGCATTGAATGTATCAACAATGGACAGCTAAAATTACAAACAAAACTTCTGTAAACCCAGTATAATACTTGCTTAACACGGCTTATATGAATGTAAAAATGTGCAATTTGCAAAAGCGAGCTATTAAAATAAATTATTATTTCAAAATATCTGATCTATATAGTTTTATAATTATTAATTGCATAGTAATCATATGTATAATATTTGAATCAATTTGCACTTATTGCTACACATTTATCGAGTTAATTATAAAAGTGTAAACGTTCGAAATATTGTATATTGTTAATTCAAATTATTTACATATCATATGTATGATGTGCATTGCAGAGTACTAGGGATCCAGCCATGTATTCAGACAGACGGACATGTGAATTAAGTGTTGAAAGAGTTGCCCACTAATAAATATTAATTTGTTAATTCTCGGATATGATGATAGTTTTTTTGAGGGTATTCAGATGTAGCTCGGTAACTGTATTACTCACTGAAGTAATAAAATAACAGAAGTCTGAAATAAAAAACCCCTTTCTACATATTTCTCGGCAGTGTTGTAAAATTAAAGTGGCAAGGAAAATTTTGTTTTTGCTCTATTTGTTTCACACAAACGTATGAAAATAGGAAGAAAAGCGGTGAAAAGTAAAATTTAAATTCACATAAATATTTTTAATGCAAAGGGTTTTTAATAGTATTTTTTGTAGTTATTTTTAATATTCATCTCTATTAATATTTTTATGTATTTATATTTCACACACTTCAAACTTCAAATTTTGATGTCAATTATGTGCAACAACTTATAATCAGCTAAATAATCAGCTGATTTTTCATCGAAGATCGAACAGTTTATTAGACGTGGTGGCTCTGTAAATCGTTGACTCGGTAATGTTGGAATTTTAGCTTTATAATAAGTGTTACTAAGACTTTAAAGCTTTACTGAGTTACCGAGTACGTCTGAATACTCCAATTACGTATTGTCAAATAATATTAATGATACACAGATTAAACTGAAACTAATTTTCCAAAAATCTAGAGTTTAAAAACGTGAACTTTCATTTATTTGTTATTCAAAGACAAAAAAGGGAATTTTAATCAAGTCAAACCCAAAAATAACTAATTCATGTAGACGTTTAAATCAATTTAAAGTTTTTAATTTTTTATGCCTGCAACAATTAAATTTTAAGATAACACCATTTAACAATGCCTTTGTAAAAGAGAATACTCTACTGTTGTTGTTTTTCTGCAACAAGAAGTAAAGTTTCATCGTTGCATTAGTTTCAGCTGTCGAAATAAAAAAAATGAATAAACTAAATCTTACTTAAGCTCCCAGTTGATATGTTTGGGAGAAAGTTATTTTTTGAAAAAAAAAAGCTTTTAAAAAGTACTGTATAAATTTTATTTATACATTTTATTGTACCAACAAGTTATAACATCTCTGGTCTTGTTATATTTCACATTTATTCTTAATGCTCTTAGTCAGGTGTGTCAGCGTATAAGAGTCAATTATAGGAATGAAAGAACGCTCCAACCAAATTTGTATTCCAAGTACTATCTGACCAGTAGATCATGCTATCCGACTAAATATACGTTCTCTGATTTTATTAAAATTACATTGCTCCACCCCAACAATAAAAAATTTGAAATATTACCAGAGCCTATTAGGTTTTTCTAAAATTTTAATTAGTAAATTTTAAATTAGTAAATTCCGTTTCGAAGCTTCTTATAAGGAGTTATAATAATAAAGAGCGTTGTTGTTAGTGTGCCGAAAATATAACTTTCCTACCTTAAGAAATTTCTCTTTGTATAGCAACAGGTTTATACGGCAACGTTTAATTGGCACAATATATATTGTTTTCATCCAATAAAAATCGTCAAGATCTAACATGAATACCGAGCTTGAGTTTCGAGGGGTTGCACATAGAACACGCGTTCTTGCGGATATATTTCTAAAATCGTAAATAAAATTTGAAGTGGCGGTTTTTTTGTACATGTGGGAATTCAATTTTTGTTATAGTTAATGATTAACAATTTTTAGGAGTTGCTATTTTAACTTTTCAGTACACGTAACCGAAAATTGCATTTGTGTAACAAAATAGTGCTTAAAACCTTTTACACCCACAGCTGTTACGTTCTTAATTTTTTACTATAACTGACTATAATTATCATATTTATAAAATAATATACATTTCACACATTATTATTATATTATTTTTTATTGTTACTAAATATATTGATATAAAATAAATTTATCGGTATGCAATTAAATATACAAAATCAATTCATATCAACAAATTATTATAGCATGACGTCACATATAAAATTACACAAATACGCGAATTTATTCAATACAAAGATGTTATTTTTAACTTAAAGTTAACAAAAGTTTTTTCATATTTTGCAAATTTTATTTACAAGTAATTCGTCGAAGCAAAAGTATAAACTAAATACTATTAAAATTGTTATATTTGTTCTTATATTTATTTAAGACAAAAACGAAGAAAGATATTTAAAAAAATCATAAATTGCTACATTAACTTCCCTACCCACATTTGTGTCATAAGTAAAAATATACGATTATGGAAATTTTAAATATAGACTCTTTAAATTATAAAAGTATGAAAAATAGAAAAATAATGAAATGTTAACCAGCAAAATAATAGTAAAATATGTCAAGTTCTTCGCTTTGTCTATTGTGCATTGTTTCTAGGATATTTATAAGAATTCTTCGCACCAATCGTTGAGACAGCTGTAACAATCTTTAGCCTGCTTAGAGCTGGCATTGCATGTCTCTTTCATCCATTCCTTGAATAGCTCCTCATCCTTCTTTAATACCAAGTATTGCCCAAGAACAACGTAAGCCTGAAATTATATACATTTTAGATTTTGCAGTTTGCTACTGTAACATAAAAAAAAGCGTTTTCATTGCAGTTTTCACTTAGCGAACATCAAATTTAATGTTATAACTTCGTTGTAAATATATTTTGAGATTAATTTGTTTTGAAATCCGCAATCATACTGTACCTTGTCAAATCCTGCATCCGTAAGGCGTTTACCAAGGGTTTCACCAATGCCCGCCAATTCAGTTACAGCCTTTTCACCCATTGGTTCAGCAACAAAATTGCGATATTTCTGCGTAGTTCCTGGCATATTATTGTGCTCTTTTGTTTAAAAACTTTTACAAATAAATTGAATTTCACAAAAACGAACAGAATATCAAAACAGCACTTATGCTTTAGCACGCAAATTAACAAATAAAATGACGCACATTTACTTCAAATTATTTAGGGCTACCACCATTTCAAAATTATAATTTTATTTATAACACACATGGATGTATTTTCCACAAGCAATTATTAGAATTTCATCGATTTTAAACATTATACGGCGTTTGCATTGTGAGATTATAAGCAGATTAAAGAAATAATCGAGTTTAAAGTACTAGTTTCGTTGCTTAGTCTCAAATTTCCCATATAAAAGTTAATCTCTTCTTGGTCGAGGTTAATTTTAAATCTCCATTGAAATGGTGATTATTTTTCTGTGCAACTCTGAAAATAGCTTAATATCGTAATTTTTTTTACGATTTTAAAGACTTAGAAAAGAAATGTCAAAATTTGTTCAAAACAAACATTGAAAATTTGAAAATGCCGAAGTGAGTAAACTTTTAATAAATTTCTTTAATATTAGTTTTGTGTATAATTATAAGTAAAGTTTTTTAAGTTCTTGTTATAAAACTATTTATTAAATTTATAATACAATTTTTTTGTGCAAAATTGTAATTAAATGCTTTATTTACAGAAATTTGTCAAACACACGAAACAAAACACAACAAGAGAAATGTCAAAATTAATCTCCAATGCATAGAGATTAAAAATGTAGATTAACTTAATCTGGTTTTTCTTGATCTCACAATGTAAACGTATATTATTCAACATGATATGATGTTTACAATAAAATAAGGTTATAATGAATACATATACATCTAAACTTCAATAATTATTTAAAATATGCTGCAGCATTTCACGTGATTAAAAACATCAATTTTAAGCATTGTGTAAAAAGTTAAAAGCAGTTTTAAGGGTTGATTGTCATGAGTTACATCTAAACTTCAATGTATAAATATCTAACAATGTATAAATATCCAACAATGTATAAGTTTCAATATTGGCAACAAAGTATAAATATCTATAATGGACAATCACTACGTTTACGCGAGCCTTAAAAGTTGTTTTAAGGCTCTTAAAATCGATTTTAAGATCGCGTAAACACCCTAAATTGAATTTTGCTTAAAAGCACTTTTAGCTTACTAAATGTAGTTTAACATCACTTTTAGTAAGAAATGTCACTTTTAATCTTTGCGTAAACACCTTAAAAGCAGTTTAAGGTTTGAATTGTCAGCTGTTAACAGTAAATAGGTACAAATAATTTGAATTTTATTACACATAACACTAACCAAATAACTAAAAATATGGAGAAAAAGGAAATGAAAAGAAAAAATTGGATGAAAGAGGAGGAAGAATGTTTAATTAAAATATTTGCAGAAAAACAAATAATTAAATTGTTAGACGGCAAAAAATATAGAAAAAGCCTAATTGCATCCCAGAATCTAAATTAATTAAACTTGTTTATTTTTTATTCTCTATTTGAAAATCTTAACTTTACCGTAATGATAACTATATATTTAAAACATTTTAGTTTAGTTTAAATTAAGTTTATTATTTTCAATTATTTAAATTTGTCATTAAGCACAAATTCTTATAAATATATTATATTATATATATTATATTGTTAGTTATAAAAAAAATTATAAATTAATTAATTTAAAATTGGTTTTTTCTACATTATTTTTTTAATTGCTTCTATGTAGAAGTGGAAATTTTCTCGCCAAGTACGCGCATATATGATCTCGCATAAGTTGTCCGGACGACAAATTTTGTCGATTGTACATATGTTCAGGTTGGGAATATTCAACCCTTCAACGAAAGTATTTTCTGCTGGTGCCATTTTATCCTTAAGTAAATCTACAAGCCTGAAAAATATTTGTCGATTCACTCTAAAATCAACAATCCATTGTTCATCGTCATAGAACTACAGAACTTCAACATCCCACCATTCCGAACTTCTCTTCCTTTTGCTAAAAGTTCTTATTCGTGGTGGAAGCTAAAAACAAAAATGCATTCTAAATATTTTATGAAAAACTTTATAAAAACATTTACATTCATTAAAGCCTCATTAGCGGAACTTATTGCCATTTTATTAAAAAGCTGCAATCGCATTTCTCGTAATTTTGTAAATTTTTTACGAGATGTTTTAAAAATCTGCATTGTTGCTTCATTATTATTTTCTACAATTTTGCTTATATTTCTTTTTTGCAATAAAAGTAAAACAATTTGTAGTTTTACTCTATTCATTTTAAAAATGTTTAAAATCAACATTTCTGTTTTCTGTTAAACAGCTGATTGATTGACAGCTACCTTAAAAGTGCTTTTAATTCTTGTGCGTAAACGCTCTAAATAATTAATAAGTATCAATAATGTAAACATAAACATTCTGTGCCGCTGAATTCAAAGTGTCATTTGACTCACCGCGCCACAGTGAAAAGCAAACATAAACACAAATGTAATAATTGCATTCCATAACTTATCGCACTCTAAGCATAAATATAAGAATTGTATCATTTCACAATTGTATGAAATATAAACACAAGATCTAATGCTCTAAAGTTCTTTTTAGAAGATTTAGAAGTCAGTCTTGATCCAACTCACATTTGTAACACACTTAATAATTTTACCAATAAAATATAAATTTAAAAGTCTTCATTCGTGTAGTTTTATTACAAACAAGTTTTTTTTATGTTTTTTAATATATAAAAACAAAATTCATGTATTAACTTAGCACAACCTTCAAAGTACTTTTAATTTTTGTGCGCATGCATTCTTAAAAGTGATTTAGAATTGAATGACTCACTTTAATATATCATAGGTTGAATATGTAATCATACATTCATGGAAGAAGAATTTTCATATCCCATTAATGCTATAATGTTAGAACCTGATATTTCAGAACATTATATCAATTTTAATTTCTAAAAAATGATCATTTTTATATACAGCTGTTAGCTGCGTGAATAAAGTAAGTCAACACCACAGCTAAAATGGTGAATTTCAATAGCTAACAAACCAAATGTGAAAGCTTAATATCATTAAACTAAATTGGACAGTGGTTGTGGGTATATATCCTCTGACCAGGTCAAACTAAGCAGATTTTAGCAACTTTACTTTATTTTTAAATATATGAATGTCGATGTGTAGCATTAGTATATGTGCAAACGCATGGAGGTAGTATATTACTACAAATTATTAAAAAACAATATATAAATTTTGCTTAAATGCTTTACAGTTTGTCAACCTTCACTGTCGGCGAGGATATCCCAGCAAAAGAATAATGGAAAATCCGTGTCATTACACGCTTTATACGCGTTTAAGTCGCTTTTGATATTACGTTATTTAGACCACATGAACTATATCAACTAATTTCAGAAAGAAATATTAAAAGAAAATTTAAACTTAAGAAAATGCGACAGTTAGCGGCATTGCGGGTAAAATGTGTGTTAGGGAATCATCACATTTACATTATATACGTTGTTAATGCTGGAGAATAGGAACGAATGTGTTTGAATAGTTGATAATTGTGCCTTTTTACAAAAAGATGCACAAATATCGTGTGGGGTGGGGGGTATGCGATATACAAAGAACGACATACCCGACAAAATGCAGAGACACGCTCACAATACTATGTAGACTAACACCCATGGTTGTAGGTTTCGAGCAGGTGAATTCAGTGACTAAATGGGCAGAATTGAGAATACCTCTTTAGTCCAAAATGAAAAGGTGGAGGGTATAAAGTTTTTGTTTCATAATACTGTAAGATGATTTGCGCTTGTGTACATAGCATACTTTATGTCTCTTAAGTTTCTTTGAGAACCTGAGAAATAATAACTGAAGAGATTCTGCCTTCGTTCTGCTTATATTGAAGGTGTAAGTTCATCATTTGGTCGAGTCGTCGATGAATATGAGAGTTTTTGACTTCATTTATGTGTAATTTGATTCAATGCTTTGCAGAAGGCATATGTTTTACATAAGACTTGATAAGTTCGAATGAATACTTAAACTGTTATATAGTAAAACAAGATCATCGCATAATAACGCTTTTGCAAGATTGATGAAATAATTTAACTTAAATAGCATGAATATATCAAATATAACTTAAATAAACTTGAGGAAATAATACGTTATCTTATTTTACAATTCTTTAGATTTTATTTTTGCAAAATTGACAAATGGTGTCACTTGCATTCCGAAACAGAGTAGATCTTTACAAACACCCATGAATGAATTGAAATTCTTAATAACCAATTGTGTGTTGCCTCACAGATGTTGACATTCGTACGAATGTCGTAGTACTTGCTCTAAGTAATTTATGCTTCAAAGCCTTTATCTGACATTTAAAACTTGATGCTGATCTAGAATATTTCTATTCACATTTTACTATATATAAATACGGATGAATGTTAGAGATCAAACTTAGTAAATGCTTAGCTACATTTAATATGTATTAATTGGTATTTGAAGGAAACACTAATTGAAGGGAAGAAATTTGGAACTAGTCTCATGAAGTATATTGCTCGATTTCCAATCCTTTTGTGATTTCCAATTTTTTGACCGTCTGTCCGTCTTGTAACAAGTTTTGATTTTATAGACAGTTTTTTAATTCATTCTTTGTAAAAATAATTATATTTATTCCAACTCCAACGTTTTATTTATGGTGATTTAATCACAACACTTGTAGTTCATAACCCAGTTAACTGCGGGGTTCTCTAACTCAGATAAGAATGTCTCTAACACAGTGTGATTTGCGACCCCCTTTGAAACTGCGATAAAATTTTTATAAATTTAACAATTTTTCAGTTTTGCACTTGGCAGCGGGTCTTTATGTTAGAAAACATACATTTGAAGAATTTGATTGACGTTCGCAGTTGAGAGCCAGAGTTTGTTAATCATATCTGACTTAGAGTGGCTTCGGATTGAGTTATTAAGGACACAAAGCGTCAACTTATTTTAAATTAATTTTATCAATCCAATATATTTGTGTAATTAGTTTTAGAAGAAGAAATTTAGTATAAATCGAGTTGCCAAACCTTAAAGTTGGTTTTAGTTGAATTTTTATCGTTTTTGGTGTTAGGTAGTGATACTTAAAAAATTTTTTGAAGCATATTTAAAATAGAACGAATAGAACTGAGGATATCTGAAAAAATGAATTGGATATTAAAAAAATTCTGTTTACTTAATCTCTTCTATGGTAAGTTCCTATTTTCATATATTGAAATAACTTGATCTGTGATCTAAGTATAAAATATTTTATTAGAAAGTGTTAAATTAATAAATGATTAATTTCATTACATATAAAAAAACGCAGCAAACTTAAAATATTGCGAAATAGAAGAAACTGAAAATTTGTGTTTAAGGTACAATAATTGAAAAAATTATTAAAATGATGAAATAAAACATAAATATATAAATTAACTGCAAACTAACATT
>NC_051848.1:101941388-101943590 GCF_002237135.1 Teleopsis dalmanni
ACCCAGTAGAAAAAGTGGTCTTCGAAGACATTGTCTTCAAGACGGTCTTTGATACCGCGTCCGCATTTTCAAGCAAATTTGCAAAACAATTGCTCAAAACATGAATGTAAATACTCTTTCTGTGCTTTCTCTCTCATTTTTAGTGTTCATAGCAACGTATTTGAATTTTGCCTCAGATGACGCTATGTTTTATAAATGAAGTGACGCAATAATTTTGAAGTGTAGTGAATAAACATTTGTGAAATAAATATTAAAAAAATCAAAATAAATAAAGAAACAAAATCATTAAACTACGAAATATTAAAAAAAAAGAAAGTAAATCAAAACAAATTAAATAGTGACTTCCTGAAAAATATATTGACATTAATTAATTGAAGACAATAATTCCAGTGAAAGTTGTTTTAGAAACGAAACAAAGGATGTTGAAAATAAAAAAACTGAAAACACTTGTGAAAAATTAGCTGTTATATTTAAAAAACACAGGATTAACAGGCGTTGTGGTAATGATATTTTAGAACTCTTAAGATCAGAAGGTTTAATTGTACCAAAATCCTCTTCAACGCTTTTGAAAACATATAAAACTTCAACAATTGATGTTAGCGAAATGCTATAAATTATTTTATATTAGTTTCAGTTAATTTTAGATATGCTAAGTTATATTAAGTTAAATATTTAAATTAATTTTCATTATGTTTTCTTAGTTTTTAAGTTTTATTGTTTAATTTAATTTATTTTTAATGTCTTAATAAAATTTATAATTTACTTTTAATTTTGAATGTAATGTAAAAAATTATTATATAAAAAAAAAAAAAAGTACAAAATACAACAATTTCTTTCTACTTATTTAAAGAGAAAATTGAAATTCATTTAAAATTTAAAGAGTGCAATAAAAGAGTAGAAATAAAAAAAAGGGTGAAAAAATTATATGAGCACTGCACTAAGAGCGCACAACTTTCTGTCGAATGCGTCCGTTATGCAAGACATGGTCTTCGAGACATGTACACAAAAATTCATTGAAGACATTTGGCTAATTTGTATGAAAGTGTCTTCGAAGACCGTCATACATTTGGATCGATCGGTCTTCATGTATGTATCCATGTCTTGAAGACGTCTTCGATGACGGATCGATCCGTTTTCTACTGGGTAACAGCTAATTTTTCACAAGTGTTGTTAGTTTTTTTATTTTCAACATCTTTTGTTTCGTTTCTTAAACAACTTTCACTGGAATTATTGTCTTCAATATTAATATCAATATATTTTCCAGGAGCTAAGTCAATATTTAATTTGTTTTGATTTAATTTCTTTTTTTTAATATTTCATAGTTTAATGATTTTGTTTCTTTATTCATTTTGATTTTTTTAATATTTATTTCACAAATGTTTATTTACTTTACTACTTTAATGTTTATTTACTACACTTCAAAATTATTGCGTCACTTCATTTATAAAACATAGCGTCATCTGAGGCAAAATTCAAATACGTTGCTATGATCACTAAAAATGAGAGAGAAAGCAAAGAAAGAGTATTTACATTCATGTTTTGAGCAATTGTTTTGCAAATTTGCTTGAATATGCGGACGCGGTATCAAAGACCGTCTTGAAGACAATGTCTTCGAAGACCACTTTTTCTACTGGGAGGTGTGTAGGAAATAATTACGATACATTGTACGAGTATATGATTTCTGTAAGGATTGCTTATTCTGATTTGACAATTCCGTGCAATCGATTCTAGTTATAGTAAAGTTCCAAAAATATAAAATGTAACGCAAATGATAAATGATTTGATTAGAATTATATAATTTAAAAATTTTACATCGTGAGATTAAAAAAGCGGATGTTTTTTGGCTACTTGATTTTTACTTGCTACTTCGTAATCTCTCCATGACCAAATACCCATAAAATATTATTCGACTTTGACTTTCTAATAAGTGCATTGTGCTATATTTACCAGACATAAGTCTTAAAGACAATATTTCTTCAATATATAATTGCACTTCTAATTGTTAGAGAGGTTAAAATGACTGCAGCAAGAGATAACTTTCGGTTCCAGATATGAAGTATAATTCTCCCTGCATTGATCCAAAAACCATACCTTTATAATTAATTACAATATATCCCAGTAGAAAACGGATCGATCCGTCATCGAAGACGTCTTCAAGACATGGATACATACATGAAGACCGATCGATCCAAATGTATGACG
>NC_051848.1:101943690-101951718 GCF_002237135.1 Teleopsis dalmanni
AGATTCTTATCCAAATGCACCTTTATAATTTGGGTGCCATCCAATTTGGCACAAATACGTTTGCCTACGATCTCTGCTGGAAACACTAAATCTTCTAAAATAAAATACACAGCAGTTAAACTACGCGAACGGATTATTGCACCGTCTTGTTTTTACGAAAACTTTGTAATTACTCGTTCACTATCTAAGTCTTTACGATGCTGATATAACTCCTCTTCCTCTTCAAGTGGTCCTTGCAAACCCATATGAAATATTTTTCTCATCCACCAGAAACTCCATCACGAAAATATATTAGCGGTTGAGTAGGGATTCTTTGGGCGTTCAATTTTTCTTCTAGTCCGATTCATGTTAAATTTCTTTATTTACAGTTACGTTTGGTTATGATAAACCAAAAATGTAGTAATAAATTCGAAGTTCAAGAAATGAAGATAACCGACACGAGCACCACTCAATATGATAAATGCAACAAAAATTTTTTAAATCGTGAATAATAGTAAATAGCAATGCAAAAAATTTACAATATTTTTTCAATGTTATAACAAAACTTTATAGACAATGTACGGTAAAATTACGCGTACTCGTTCTCGTATTCGTACAACAGAAATTATTTTCAAATAATTCCTTATGCAAATCATGCAAAATTGTTATATTATTCTGTTTAATGAATTATTATTATATAGACATATTGAATTAATTGCTGCAAGTTAATTGCTAGACTCATTAAATTTGATGAATGTTACCAATATATGAAGCGTAAACGAAACATTGGACCACTAATTTTAAACAGCAAAAAACACAAGTGCAAAAAAGATTTAATGAAATAAGTGTTATTTAACACTTACTTTGTGCTCAATGGTCGTTTTGTAGATTCTTATCCAAATGCACCTTTATATATAATTTGGGTGCCATCCAATTTGGCACGAATACGTTTGCCTACGATCTCTGCTGAAAACACTAAATCTTCTAAAATAAAATACACAGCAGTTAAACTACGCGAACGGATTATTGCACCGTCTTGTTTTTACGAAAACTTTGTAGTTACTCGTTCACTATCTAAGTCTTTACGGTGCTGATATAACTCTTCCTCTTCAAGTGGTCCTTGCAAACCCTTATGAAATATATTTCTCATCCACCAGAAACTCCATCTCGAAAATATATTAGCGGTTGAGTAGGGATTCTTTGGGCGTTCAATTTTTCTTCTAGTCCGATTGATGTTAAATTTCTTTATTTACAGTTACGTTTGATTATGATAAACCAAAAATGTAGTAATAAATTCGAAGTTCAAGAAATGAAGATAACCGACACGAGCACCACTCAAATATGGTAAATGCAACAAAAATTTCTTAAATCGTGAATAACAGTAAATAACAATGCAAAAAATTTACAATATTTTTTCAATGTTACAACAAAACTTTATAGACAATGTACGGTAATTATGCGTACTCGTTCTCGTATTCGTACAACAGAAATTATTTTCAAATAATTCCTTATCCTTATGCAAATCATGCAAAATTGTTATATTATTCTGTTTAATGAATTATTATTATTAAGACATATTGAATTAATTGCTGCAAGTTAATTGCTACACTCATTAAATTTGATGAATGTTACCAATATATGAATAAGCTACAATTCAGTTTGAGCAATGAAGCGTAAACGAAACATTGGACCACTAATTTTAAACAGCAAAAAACACAAGCGCAAAAAAAGATTTAATGAAATAAGTGTTATTTAACACTTACTTTGTGCTCAATGGTCGTTTGTAGATTCTTATCCAAATGCACCTTTATATATAATTTGGGTGCCATCCAATTTGGCACGAATACGTTTGCCTACGATCTCTGCTGAAAACACTAAATCTTCTAAAATAAAATACACAGCAGTTAAACTACGCGAACGGATTATTGCACCGTCTTGTTTTTACGAAAACTTTGTAGTTACTCGTTCACTATCTAAGTCTTTACGGTGCTGATATAACTCTTCCTCTTCAAGTGGTCCTTGCAAACCCTTATGAAATATATTTCTCATCCACCAGAAACTCCATCTCGAAAATATATTAGCGGTTGAGTAGGGATTCTTTGGGCGTTCAATTTTTCTTCTAGTCCGATTGATGTTAAATTTCTTTATTTACAGTTACGTTTGATTATGATAAACCAAAAATGTAGTAATAAATTCGAAGTTCAAGAAATGAAGATAACCGACACGAGCACCACTCAATATGGTAAATGCAACAAAAATTTTACAACAGAATTATTTTCAAATAATTCCTTTGCAAATCATCGCAAATTGTTATATTATCCTGTTAAATGATTATTATCATATAGACATATTCAATTAAGAGAATGTTTTTTATTTAATTTGTATGTTTCGTATTTTTTTCATAATAATGAAAAATCTTTATTGTGATCAGAAATAAAAAAACACTAAACAAAAACTAATGTTATACAATAGATATAAAAAAAATAATTACTAAAGCTTTTACGGCACGTGTGCAAATGTAAACAAAAGAAACTTTTAATAGATGTTAATGATTGGGTTTAATAAAACTAAAAACTTTTTTTAACTGTAATATGCTCTTTAAACATTCTGCACATATATAAGTATTTTGAGAAATGTGACAACATTGCATTTATGATGAAATCCATCAAATTATGTTTGTGTATGTTTATGAGAGAACAAATAGTAGAATGAATAAAAATTAAGCAAGAAAATATATTTTCTACAGTATAAGATAAATACATACGTAGAAACACACATATATATGATACATATGCATACAGAGAAAAATCACGGAAAAGTAAAGTTTCGGAAAGTAAATTTATAGAAGACAAAAAAAAACAAAAAAAAAACATTTAAAAATATTAGCTACAAAAAAAATAAATTTAAAAGCGACGACAAAAAATTAAATTATATTTAATAATCAAAACTAAGTTTTGTTTTATATTACGCGTACCTTATCTAAAAGTTGCAGAAAGTAATTTGGCTCCAGCCAGCAGCTTCAGCAAAAATTCACTCAAGTTGAGAGGAAGAAGACGTAATAGCGCTGACGATTTACGAAGAAGACAACAAAAGCGAGGAACAGTTAAAACCTCATAAAAAAACAATATGAAAAACCGACAATATATAATCGAACGTACGAACGAAAGACAAGACGTCAAGCTTTCTTTAGCTATTTTACTTGAGTTTATTTCTTTTAAATATTTTTTGCATTTACTTATTTATTAAATTTTTTTTAAATTCTGTTTTTAATAAACTTAGGAAAGTTAAAAATTTACCGAAACGTCTTGTTAAACACTTTAACGACGACGACGACGACGACATGGAATCAACCAGGCAAAATTTGTAGCAGATGTTTACTTGTTTCTCCTTTACTTGCTTTTATTTTTTATATTTTTTGCTTTTTCTTAATACAACAATATTTTAACTTTATAATTTTTTAAATAAGATTCCACAGATTTCATTTTTTAAGACGTGACTTATTAATTATTATTTTATATATATATTTTAATTATCTTACATATATAGTATCGAATGTACGATAAATTCGAACTTAACAGACTTTTCGAACAAAAAAAATTCCAGCACACGTTCACAATCGTAGCAAGTTAGAGGCAGACTGAAATATACGACTGCTTGTATCGGAGCAGAAGAGAAATATGAAATTTTTTTTTTGCACTACCGACAATAGAATTTAATGCGCTCTCATCGCTCTTTACACAGAATCTACACAATTTCACGCCCAACCAACCAACTAACCAACCACCTTATATGATTAATAATTTTGACCTTAGGCATTGAAAAATATATGCCGGTAGATTAAATGTAAAACTCTTTGCAACAAAGATTTTATTTACAAACATATATACATACATGTGAACATATGTATATAAGCATACATATGTTTACTTGTGTATAAAGAAAGGTGATAAATTTTTGAAGATTATAAGCAAATATACATAAAAATATAAATTTGGAATATAAGAAAGATAAATTTTGATAAACTCCATCTCGAAAATATATTAGCGGTTGAGTAGGGATTCTTTGGGCGTTCAATTTTTCTTCTAGTCCGATTCATGTTAAATTTCTTTATTTACAGTTACGTTTGATTATGATAAACCAAAAATGTAGTAATAAATTCGAAGTTCAAGAAATGAAAATAACCGACACGAGCACCACTCAATATGGTAAATGCAACAAAAATTTTTTAAATCGTGAATAACAGTAAATAGCAATGCAAAAAATTTACAATACTTTTTCAATGTTACAACAAAACTTTATAGACAATGTACGGTAATTACGCGTACTCGTTCTCGTATTCGTACAACAGAAATTATTTTCAAATAATTCCTTATGCAAATAATGCAAAATTGTTATATTATTCTGTTTAATGAATTATTATTATTTAGACATATTGAATTAATTGCTGCAAGTTAATTGCTAGACTCATTAAATTTGATGAATGTTTACCAATATATGAATGAGCTACAATTCAGTTTGAGCAATGAAGCGTAAACGAAACATTGGACCACTAATTTTAAACAGCAAAAAACACAAGCGCAAAAAAAGATTTAATGAAATAAGTGTTATTTAACACTTACTTTGTGCTCAATGGTCGTTTGTAGATTCTTATCCAAATGCACCTTTATATATAATTTGGGTGCCATCCAATTTGGCACGAATACGTTTGCCTACGATCTCTGCTGAAAACACTAAATCTTCTAAAATAAAATACACAGCAGTTAAACTACGCGAACGGATTATTGCACCGTCTTGTTTTTACGAAAACTTTGTAGTTACTCGTTCACTATCTAAGTCTTTACGGTGCTGATATAACTCTTCCTCTTCAAGTGGTCCTTGCAAACCCTTATGAAATATTTTTCTCATCCACCAGAAACTCCATCTCGAAAATATATTACCGGTTGAGTAGGGATTCTTTGGGCGTTCAATTTTTCTTCTAGTCCGATTCATGTTAAATTTCTTTATTTACAGTTACGTTTGGTTATGATAAACCAAAAATGTAGTAATAAATTCGAAGTTCAAGAAATGAAGATAACCGACACGAGCACCACTCAATATGGTGAATGCAACAAAAATTTTTTAAATCGTGAATAACAGTAAATAGCAATGCAAAAAATTTACAATATTTTTTCAATGTTACAACAAAACTTTATAGACAATGTACGGTAATTATGCGTACTCGTTCTCGTATTCGTACAACAGAAATTATTTTCAAATAATTCCTTATGCAAATCATGCAAAATTGTTATATTATTCTGTTTAATGAATTATTATTATTTAGACATATTGAATTAATTGCTGCAAGTTAATTGCTAGACTCATTAAATTTGATGAATGTTACCAATATATGAATGAGCTACAATTCAGTTTCAGCAATGAAGCGTAAACGAAACATTGGACCACTAATTTTAAACAGCAAAAAACACAAGTGCAAAAAAAGATTTAATGAAATAAGTGTTATTTAACACTTACTTTGGGCTCAATGGTCGTTTGTAGATTCTTATCCAAATGCACCTTTATAATTTGGGTGCCATCCAATTTGCCACAAATACATTTGCCTACGATCTCTGCTGGAAACACTAAATCTTCTAAAATAAAATACACAGCAGTTAAACTACGCGAACGGATTATTGCACCGTCTTGTTTTTACGAAAACTTTGTAGTTACTCGTTCACTATCTAAGTCTTTACGGTGCTGATATAAGTCTTCCTCTTCAAGTGGTCCTTGCAAACCCTTATGAAATATTTTTCTCATCCACCAGAAACTCCATCTCGAAAATATATGAGCGGTTGAGTAGGGATTCTTTGGGCGTTCAATTTTTCTTCTAGTCCGATTCATGTTAAATTGTAGTAATAAATTCGAAGTTCAAGAAATGAAGATAACCGACACGAGCACCACTCAATATGATAAATGCAACAAAAATTTTTTAAATCGTGAATAACAGTAAATAGCAATGCAAAAAATTTACAATATTTTTTCAATGTTACAACAAAACTTTATAGACAATGTACGGTAAAATTACGCGTACTCGTATTCGTACAACAGAAATTATTTTCAAATAATTCCTTATGCAAATCATGCACGAAATCCACGTCGTAGTAAAAGAGAAACAATAATTGAGCTTTACTATCGAAAACAAACATCACAGAAACATTCACAGAAATAAAAAAAACACCCTACAGAGTTAAGGAACTGTTGCGCTAACGCTACCAATTGCCAGATATCGTCGATCCGACGATATCTATAAACAAAAAAATAATCAAATCACCCTGACAAAAATGGTCATTTAAAAATTGTGTTGGTTAAGGTGGTGATAATAACAAATGGTTGCTCTTGTGGATCTTGGTGCGTAATGGTATCAACAAGATTCTTTATAGTTCACTTAACTTCGACCGCAAAGTAGCCTCGTCTCTCCAGGATATTAAAATGCAAACCCGTACAAAACCGATACTTTTTGATATGAGTATCGGTATTTGACAATATCAAGATCAGCACTAAATAATACTGGAGTGTTGTACTCAAAAAAGCACTTCTCGGTGAATGGTTGAAAATAGATTTATAGGTTTATATATAGGTTCTACATGTTTATTTGCATACAAGGGGTAGTTCATTTGTTGACGACTCCAAGAAAATAATTCGAGATCCATTGTTATGTCTCCTATACAAGATCCTAAACAGCATTACCTAAATTATATATATAATAATTGTATATGTATTCGTACAGCTCATTCCACTATAAGTACAATTAACTAAAAATAATTAATAGCATTTTTGTGAAATTTAACATTTTACAGTTAATCAATGTATTTATATATTTTATATACGTAATATTGAAAATAGACAATTCTACGACGACATTATTTTTTGCTTTTGCTTTTATTAATAGTTGTTTTTTCTTTCGTTTTGTTAGTTGTTTTTTTTCCTTTTGATATAGCTGGTTGCTTTTTGACTGACGTAGCTTTCACATACTCGTCGTGTAAGTGCTTATTTACTTTTGTAGTTGTATATGTGTCTGCGTGTGTGTTGCTGCAGTAATAGTGTTTCTTGTCGTCAATAAGCTTATAAGTATGAAAAGTTCAATATAATTTAATCAATTCAGGGGAAAAAGAAAAGCAATAAAAATCAAGCTTGGTTTTTTTTTGAATTCTGCAAATATATAAAACATATTTAAAATGATAGAAATATACGTTTGCTTGTTACATATTAACTTCGAACCACGGAAAAGCATAAGAGCAGTAATTATTGTACAAAACAACAAAGCATGCTGCTGGCTGGTATGCTTAGCTCGCCGCTACTAGTGACGCGACGGACAATAGAAGCAACAAAAACAAAACATAAATATGCTAAAGAAATAACAAATTTTTACCGGTACACCAGCTGTTTTCAATGACGAATTGAAAGCAGCTGATGTTGTTGTTAGTATTGTTTTGTTTGCTGCTGTTGCCTGTGCTGTTACTAATGTAGTTGTTGTGGTTGTTTTTGCGTTTTATGTGTAGTAGATGTCACAAAAATGTTAATGACATTTTGAGTGCACTTTAATATTTTTAAAGGTAATTAAAAAAATAAAACATAAGATGAAAATATTATGAAATAGTGTAAAAAAACAGAAATTAAAAAACAAATGTATTAAAAAAATGTAGAAAATCAGTATTTATTTTTGCTAAAATTACAATTTCTTTTCTCTTTATAGTTACTAAATCTTAGAATAGTAAGAGGAGAAGGAGATATATATAAGTACATTAAAATAATAACAAAAACAGACGATAAAGATTCTGACTT
Organism: Teleopsis dalmanni; assembly: GCF_002237135.1. Classification (NCBI taxonomy): domain Eukaryota; kingdom Metazoa; phylum Arthropoda; class Insecta; order Diptera; family Diopsidae; genus Teleopsis; species Teleopsis dalmanni. Next base: position 101,951,488 of record NC_051848.1, read on the forward strand.
TTGCTTAAACAACAAAAGCAGTAAGTAATGTTAATAATTTATTAAAAAAATTACAATTATTGTAGATATTGCACTGATGAAATAATTAAATTTGCACAAAATTATATTTAAAAAGAATTTGTATTCAGTTATTTGTTATTTGTTACAACGTTTTATTATATAAAATATATAAAAAGGCAAGATACATTCATTGATACATATACAGAGATACATTCATACATTTCATTGAAT
>NC_051848.1:101951818-101955760 GCF_002237135.1 Teleopsis dalmanni
CAGGGAACTAACAAAATATATAAAGTAAATATTTATAGCGGAAAATTAAAAGAATTATAAACCGTATAAGAAATACAATAATAACAACAAAAATGTGTCAACCAAAAATGTGTCAAAATAGTAATATTATTTATTTATTTAAGTAATAGGCTATTAAAGCACCCCGACCTAAAAGATCTATTGTGCTCCTAAAGATCCAACTAGGACAATTTTAGACTATTTATAAATCTTGTAACTGCTGTGGGCTTAATTTTACCTTTTTGACTTGGGACTAATATCCCGCTTCCAAGGTAATCGAGTCTACGTCTTGCAACCGCTGGGCACTTGCATAGAACATGTTCTGATGTTTCCTTCTCCTCATGACAGAGTCAACAGGAGTCACTTTCTACCACACCTATAATCTTCATATGCTAATTAAGTCTACAGTGTTCTGTAAGAAGTTCAGTGTAGATTTTAATATCGTTTCTGCTAAGGCCAAGGATAGCATCAACTTTGATGTGATCAGGATCAATGAATCTTTTTGACTGTCGCATGCCTGTTTGGGCTCTCCAGTGTTCAAGTAGATGATGCTCTGGACCAATGAAAGGAGTACATGCACCCTTCTTTGCTAGGGAGTCTGCTATTTCATTGCCCTCATGCCCTTCGTGTCCCGGTACCCACATAAGAGTAACATAGTTCCTCGATGCTAGGGTGTTGAGAAGTTGAAAGCATTCCCAGACCAACTTTGATTGGAATAAGGATTTTGCTAAAGATTTTAGAGCTGCTTGGCTGTCTGACAGGATGCACATTTTGATACCTCGGGTGCCCCTTCGTATGCATTCTCTTGCGCATAGCTCTAAGGCATGGACCTCTGCCTAAAAAATGGAAGCAGTTTTTCCCATAGTAGTATAAATAAGATTGTCAATATTATGATATGACTTCATGTAAAACATGTTTTTTGGTCATTACCAAATATAACGTAAAATTGTCGTGACCATTCATCATATGACTGTTTGTATAACATAACCCCAAATAACTTGTCTCTGTGTACCTCTTTATTACTTGAAGTGATAGATGTACTATGATGGCATTAGTAAACTTGGAAAAATTAATGTATAAACTTGTTATTCAGGAGTTTACGTATGATATGAAATGATGTCGTAAAATATTCTTAATATGATTAACATACTTATGTTGTAATAATAAAATATAGCTATTCACTACACAGTTGTTCTGGCGATTGCTTAAAACTGTTATTTGCGATTTAAGTTATTTAATTTAAATGAATATTAAATGAAATGAATTTAAAAATCATTCTTGCAGGACATATTATTCATTGGATGAATGCCTGATGTTATGTCGTATGCGAAGTATGATCAAGTACTGCGGTTGTGTTAATCCACCATGGCCAAGTGATCTCATAAACGGAAGCATTTGCAATTTACTTGACCTTCCATGTCTGACAAGGTGGAAAAGTGTCTGGTATGGCTGGAAAAGTTTTGATTATGTTAATAAACAGCAGAACTCAAAGGAACTATTTGAGTTTGAAAACTGTGGTTTTTGTTTACCCACTTGTAGTGGTGTGAAATTTAAAATCAGCGTAAATGATTTGCCACTTCGAAATGTTATAAGCAATTCTGGCGATTATTATAGTCATGGTATACTGTAAGCATTATATAGAATTTAAATTCACTTAAATACTTCTATTATAATCTAATCTCGTTTTAATAGAGAGGGACTAACAAACGATCAACCGCTAGCAGTCATTAAATTATTTTTTGCGAAACGTTATGCCCAGGCAACTGAAACGACTGTTGTTAGCGATTGGGTTGTTTTATTAAGTAAGTTATTAATTAGTAATATCTATTAAAAAATATCTTCGTATTACATACTTATTTTTATTTTAGATCGGTATGGCGGTATATTATCCTTAATATACGGTTTTAGTATTATAAGCTATATTGAAATTATTTATTATTCTTCTGGTAAATGGTTTGTTAGCTTTTACAGAAGCATTAAGCACAGAAAACAACAAGACCCTGATAGCACCATAAAATCTATTAAATACAAAAACCAGAAGTTTTTAAGTAATTATAATCTTTATTGGAAAGAATTGCAACCGAAATTGAAGATAATTGATTCTACGCAAAATAAATAAATGTCTAGCACAAAATACACTATCAAATACCACATACTGATGTTGATATATCTCACAATGACACAATGACACAATGATTTCAAATTTAAGGATTATACTAGAGTATCGAAAGGAAAACATTTTCGTACTCCACAAACTACAAGGGTAGGATATTCACTGCACAATCGCTCAAGTACGCTGAGATGTTGAAATTAGTGTTTTGTGAATTATAGCATAGGAAAGATTTTGGAGATATCGATATCGACCTTAGATACACTGCGTGAAACACTTCAAATAACGTTCTACTTATCGCAGAAATCTATAGCTGGGCTATAAACGTACGGCACTACACACTATCATATTTTTTACAAAATATATGTTTGAAACCACATTAAGGCATTACGCTTTTAACCAATATCTTTGTAAATAGTTTTTTTTATGTTCTAACAAAGTAAGTTCTGTTGGTAATGGAATGTAGAAGTCCCCAAATAAATGTTAATATGGAAGCTAATAAACTCAAAGTGTTGTTCTTACTGTTTAGTGCAACCGTGTTTATTGCTTGTTAAATTCTTTTTAATTTTCAAATGTTCGTTATGTTGTTCATCACTTTTGTTTTGCTTTTTGTACGAGTGTATCTATATGTTTTTCATTTTTGTACTTTTTTTGCTTTTTGTACCACGTTTTTTAATGACTGCTGTCTTTAGTCGCGTTTACAATATATAGAATTATGCACAATTAATTTGATTTACGATTCTTTAAACCATCATTTCTTTCAAATAATTTAATATAATAAAGAACTAACCTTCTCAGAACTACTGGTTAGTATATTTATTGTGTATTTAAAAGCCGTCAAATACTGAATGGCTATTTTGTTGCGATCCAATATAACAACAAATTATGAATGAAGAAATTATTTGCAAATATTCTAAAAAAAAATAAGTTAATTTAAAAATTAAATTGTTTATTTTGAACCAATTATTGCTAATAAGATAGCTCAACTTGGTTAAATCTGAGTATGTAATAATCACATTTAATTATTTATTCTTAGTGAATACCTGAATAAATTTCAAATTTATATAATATTATATATAAAGCATGTATTCTTCAAAATTTAAGAATATTTTATATTCCTAAAAATTCCAATAAGCATTTTTGTAGTTGTTAATTAATTTATAACGTATTAATTTGAGACAATAATTATTAATCATTACATCGATGCCAAGAATAAACAATCCTTAACTCCATATAGTAGTAAAGTAAGTATTATATTAAAATTATTTCAATTATTTACATTAATTGAATTCACATTAAGTATTCTGTGTTCAAATCAGATCATATATATATATGTTGTAAAACGAACTCGCTCACATCCTCGCTCGACAACATCATACAATTTTTTACATTGTAACACCTTTGTTAGTTTATAGTTTGCTTGTAGCACCAAAGCAAGCAAAAGTGCAAGCTTATAGCGCTAAAAAGGTTATTCTTAAAAATTTCTGTAACAATATCGATGTATGACAAAGTAATTGGTAGCAGAGGGCGCCATATATTTCTTTACAGTATGCAGTACTACGTCCAGTATTTAATTTAATATGTTACAATAGGGATATTCACTCTGTCTTGCAAAGTCATTGCGAGATGCACGAAATGCAGGAATGATATACTAAAATTGCAAGAGCGCGAGAACATCTCTATTGCATTAAAGCCATGCCTTTAGTTCGTAGCTTATATATTTGTATGAAAATTAGTTTTTGAATTAGTCTTAAGAATAAAATGCATTTTATACTTTTCTTTTTTAACTAAATATAAAACATAATTTCACATTA
>NC_051848.1:101955860-101961623 GCF_002237135.1 Teleopsis dalmanni
TTGATATTCGAATAGAACAGAAAATTACTCTCATACAATTCCCACTATATAAATCTCTATCTCTGATATTACAAACCATGAGCACACGCACATTATTTTGTTCATATGCAACGTATGAATGTGCGGCCAACTTCTTTGCACACAAAGGGGAGAGACGAAATAAAATAGAAATGTTCTGTGATTTGAGCTGCAAATATATGAGCACACCTAACAAGTGTAGCAGCTTACAGAAGCAAATTGATTGAGTTTTCATAGACAATTATATTTAATTGTTTTTGCTAAAACTTTAAAAATATATATTTATATGGAAATGTAATAAATAATAATAATTCTTGATGTGAAGATACTTAATAAATTTATATACCTATGTTATTTAACATTTTGCAAATTATATTAGGGTGTTCACCGCACACCTCCGCACCTTAGAGCAGTCGTCACTGATAACACTGCATGTTTTTCAGCCGGAGCTACATAATTTTAATGCGCAAGATGGAATTTCAGAACAGTGGTATAATTTCAACATAGCATGAATTTTGCCGGAGCTATACATATAATTTCAAAGCACAAGATGGAATTTCAAAACCGTAGGGTATGTTTAACACAACCTGGTTTTCAGCCGGATCTATATACCTAACTTCAAAGCACAAGATGTAATTTCAAAACAGATGTATATGTTTAACACAGCTTGTGTTTCAGCCGGAGCTATATAATTTCAAAACACAAGACGGAATTTCGAACCAATAGTATATGTTTAGCACAGCATGGATTTCAGCCGGAGCTATATAATTCCAAAGCACTAGATGTAATTTCAGAACTGTACTATATTTTCAACACATCATGGTTTACAGCCGGAGCTATATAATTTCAAAACACAATATGTAATTTCAGAACAGTAGTTCATTTTCAACACAGCATTGTTTTCAGCCAGAGCTACATAATTTCAAAGCACAAGATGTAATTTCAGAACAGTAGTATATTTTCTACACAGCCTGTTTTCAGACGGAGCTATATAATTTCAAAACACAATATGTAATTTCAGAACAGTAGTTCATTTTCAACACAGCATTGTTTTCAGCCAGAGCTATATAATTTCAAAGCACAAGATGTAATTTCAAAACAGTAGTATATTTTCTACACAGCCTGTTTTCAGACGGAGCTATATAATTTCAAAGCACAAGATGTAATTTCAAAACAGTGAATATGTATAACACTGCATATTTTTGAGCCGGAGCTACATAATTTTAATGCCCAAGATGGAATTTCAGAACAGTGGTATATTTTCAACACAGCATGAATTTTGCCGGAGCTATATAATTTCAAAGCACAAGATGGAATTTCAAAACAGATGTATATGTTTAACACAGCTTGTGTTTCAGCCAGAGCTATATAATTTCAAAACACAAGACGGAATTTCGAACCAATAGTATATGTTTAGCACAGCATGGATTTCAGCCGGAGCTATATAATTCCAAAGCACTAGATGTAATTTCAGAACTGTACTATATTTTCAACACATCATGGTTTACAGCCGGAGCTATATAATTTCAAAACACAATATGTAATTGCAGAACAGTAGTTCATTTTCAACACAGCATTGTTTTCAGACGGAGCTATATAATTTCAACGTACAAGATGTGATTTCAAACCAGTATTATATGTATAGCATTGCATGGATTTCAGCCGGAGCTACATAACTTCAATGCGCAAGAAAGAATTTCAGAACAGTGGTATATTTTCAACACATCGTGGATTTCAGACGGAACTATATAATTTCAAAGCATGAGATGGAATTTCAAAACAGTAGTATATTTTCTACTTAGCACGGTTTTTCGCCGGATCTATATAATTTCAATGCAGAAGATGGAATTTCAAAACAGTGAAATATATTTAACACAGCATTATTTTCACCCAGAACTATATAATTTCAAAGCTCAAGATATAATTTCAAAACAGTAGTATATGTTTAACACAGCATGGATTTCAGCCGGAGCTATGTAATTCCACAGCACGAGATGGAATTTCAAAACAGTAGTATATTTTCTACACAGCAGGGTTTACAGCCGGAGCTATATAATTTCAAAGCACAAGATGTAACTTCATCACGGTAGCAATTTTCTACACTGCCTGTTTTCAGCCGGAACTGTATAATTTCAAAGCACGAAATGGAATATTAAAACAGATGTATATGTTTAACACAGCATGGATTTCAGCCGGAGCTATATAATTGCAAAGCACAAGATGTAATTTCAGAACAGTGGCATATTTTCACCACAGCATGGCTTTCAGGCGGAGCTATATAATTTCAAAGCACAAGATGTAACTTCATAGCGGTAGTATATTTTCTACACTGCCTGTTTTCAGCCGGAGCTATATAATTTCAAAGCACGAAATTGAATTTTAAAACAGTAGTATATGTTTAACACAACCTGGTTTTCAGTCGGATCTATATACCTAACTTCAAAGCACAAAATGTAATTTCAAAACAGATGTATATGTTTAACACAGCTTGTGTTTCAGCCGGAGCTATATAATTTCAAAGCACAAGATGGAATCTCAAAACAGTACTACATTTTCTACACAGCGTGAATTTTGCCGGAGCTATATAATTTCAAAGCACAAGATGGAATTTCAAAACAGTAGTATATGTTTAACACAGCATGGTTGTAAGCTGGAGCTACATAATTTCAAAGTACAAGATGTAATTTCAAGACAGTAGCATATTTTCTACACTGCCTGGATTTCAGCCGTAGCTATAAAATTCCAAAGCACAAGATGGAATTTCAAAACAGTAGTATATTTTCTACACAGCCCGTTTTCAGCCAGAGCTATATAATTTCAAAGCAAAAGATGTAATTTCAAACCAGTAGTATATTTTCAACACAGCATGGTTTACAGCCGGAGCTATATAATTTCAAAGCACAAGATGTAACTTCATAACGGTAGTATATTTTCTACACTGCCTGTTTTCAGCCGAAGCTATATAATTTCAAAGCACGAAATGGAATTTTAACACAGTAGTATATGTCTAACACAGCATGGATTTCAGCCGGAGCTATATAATTGCAAAGCACAAGATGTAATTTCAGAACAGTAGCATATTTTCACAACAGCATGGTTTTCAGGCGGAGCTATATAATTTCAAAGCACAAGATGGAATTTCAAAACAGTAGTAAATTTTCTACACAGCATTATATAATTTTAAAGCACAAGATTTAATTTCAAAACAGTAGTATATTTTCTACACAGCATTGTATAATTTCAAAGCGCAAGATGTAATTTCAAAGCAGTAGTATTCTTTCTACACAGCATGGTTTTCGGCCGAAGCTGCATAATTTCAAAGCACCAGATGTAATTTTAACACAGTAGTATATGTTTAACACAGCAGGTTTTTAAGCCGGAGCTATATAATATCAAAGCACAAGATGTAAATTCAAAACAGTAACATATTTTCACCACAGCGTGGTTTTCAGGCGGAGCTATATAATTTCAAAGCACAAGATGGAATTTCAAAACAGTTGTAAATTTTCTACACAGAACTGAATAATTTTAAAGCACAAGATTTAGTTTCAAAACAGTAGTATATTTTCTACACAGCATTGTATAATTTCAAAGCGCAAGATGTAATTTCAAAACAGTAGTATATTTTCTACACAGCATGGTTTTCGGCTGGAGCTGTATAATTTCAAAGCACCAGATGTAATTTTAACACAGTAGTATATTTTTAATAAAGCAGGTTTTTCAGCCGGAGCTATATAATTTCAAAGCACAAGATGTAAATTCAAAACTGTAGCATATTTTCACCACAGCATGGTTTTCAGGCGGAGCTATATAATTTCAAAGCACAAGATGTAATTTCAAAACAGTAGCCGGAACTATATAATTTCAAAGCACAAGATTTAATTTCAAAACAGTAGTATATGTTTAACACAGCATGGATTTCAGCCGGAGCAATATAATTTCAAAGCACAAGATGTAATTTCAAAACAGTAGTATATGTTTAACACAGCTTGGACTTCAGCCGGAGCTATATAATTTCAAAGCACAAGATGTACTTTCAGAACAGTAGTATATTTTCACCACAGCATTGTTTTCACACGGAGCTATATAATTTCAAAGCACAAGATGTAATTTCAAAACAGTAGTATATGTTTAACACAGCCTAGATGTCAGCCGGACCTATATAATTTCAAAGCTGGGACAGTTCAGCCGCAGCCAAGATTCTTACAAGGAAATTTATACTTACAATGTGAGGTTGGTTCTCCGAATCAGTGACTGTTGCTTTTCTTGTTAGGTCAAATTAATTTAGAAGCACATCTTGTTCAATTTAATTCTTATGTTTGGATATATTTGGGCTTTTCAGTTTTTCACATTACAATCTTAGATTTAACATATAAATAATAAAGAGATGAGTGGTAAAAATAAAGAACTAACTAATAATATGTTTACACGCGAAGTAGCTTTCTTCACAGTATTTCCCCTGGGCTACATTTAACATCGTCTAATCATTTAACACGATCATTAGTCTTATTATTTATATATTTTTGCGCGGCAGTATTAAGTACGATGAGTTTATAAAGTTTTACAGCGATTACGCGAACACATTTTCGTTATATAAACACAATTTTCGTTATAAAGAGACACAATTATAATTTATTTTATTTTTCCCGCTGAGCGATATTAAAACATTGTCAGCTCATATGACGCGAACTTCGTCCTTCGGAACGAAGTACAACTGTGAAGATGCAAATTTTGGTTACCTAGAGAGCATTAACATTGTGTACTGTTAAAGCCTACCATGCCGTGTTGTCTCCATCTAGTAAGTATTAAAGCTCCTAGATTGGTAACCTTACCTTGTTGATCCTCCGATATTGCTAGTAAAAAAGAGAACGATTTTACGAAGACATGTCCTTTTATCTGAACTTGGTGACGCTTTTAGTCCCGTTATCGCCATGCTTGCTGTAGTGATGCACTTCTTTTTTTTGTGCAAACATTATTTTCGGTTATTTACTGCTTGTGCGAATTTTATTTGTAACATTGTTTTTGGCTGTGTATTGCTTGTGCAGATTTTATTTGAAACATTGTTTTTGCCTGTTTACGGCTTGTGCAAAATTTTTATTTAAAAAAAAAAAAATTGTTTTTGACTGCTTATTGGTGTGCTCATGCTTGTTAATTCCACAAATAAGGCAGGGCCGCGTAGTATGCTGTAACCCTAATTTTCGTGCGGGAAAATTGGGTCGTTAGAAATTTGTGTTTCCAAATTAAGCTGTAGTTTATAAACTCGTTCTAATTTAAAAACACGGTAAGTGCTTTGGTTAATGTCATTAATTAAATAAAAAAATAACAAAAAACCTGGAACTAGAGCATTAGAAGTTTGTGCAAACAAATTATATATGGACTATAAACTAATTAAAATTCGATTATTTCCTAGGACCACTGATGATGAGTACTTGACAAATTTCAATAATGCGGTCAGCCAAATTTCAATAACATTAAATAAATTTCTTGTGTTTGTCCTTTCTTTCTTTGCTATTCGAGAACCCTCTTTAAATATACATATGTGGCTTCTTTGTCACCACAGCAACAACTAACAAAAACCTTTTATTTAATTTATTGAAATTTGGCTGACCATACAACGCTGTTTCGAGTATTGCCAAGTACTCTTCATCAGTGGTCTTTCGAAATAATCGAATTTTATTTAATTAGTTTATAGTCCGTATATAATTTGTTTGGACTGCAAGTGCCAGGCTTAGAACTCGTGCCTGT
>NC_051848.1:101961723-101968002 GCF_002237135.1 Teleopsis dalmanni
TGATGACGCAGATAAACTTTTAAGTGAGGGTGATCCAAATGATCCACAATTAAGACGTTTACGCCGTGAAATGGATGAAGTAAATCGTTTATTTGACGAATTTGAAAAACGCGCTAGAGCTGAAGGTAAATTAATTTAATTAAATTAGTTTATTTTTATTTTTTTCGTAGGCGGTATATTCACCAATTATAAAAACATTTTATCAAATAACTGTCATACGAACTTAATTTCAATTAAATTTAAGTGTAAATTTTTTACTTGATGTTAGATTGAATACATAAATTTGTTTAGTACGAAAATAGTATTCTCTTCAGTAGTGTCTTATTAAAACTATTTCTGTATCGTTTGTGATGAAGAAATTATTTGCCAGCCGTAGAACTCGTGGTACTAAATAAATAATTTTAGCTTAAATTTAATTTTACAGATTTAAAACGTATTCAAATATTTTATTATACTTTTTAGAGGAAAGCAAACAAGTTAGCCGAATCTTCACAGAAGAATGCATTGCAATCAAAGGAAAACTTGAGGACATATTAATCTCAATTCTCGCTTTGGAAATTTACTTTGCTTCATTTCAAGAAGCGCCAAACGAAAATGGATGTGTGTATGCGAGAGTTGTCTGACTACGAGAGAAGGAATAGAGAAAGAGCGAAAAACAATATATTCGCTAATAAATTAATTTATAAAAAAATTGTAATTTATATTACAAATTTTTTTTAAACAATTATAATAAACTAAATATATATAAGCTTATAATATATGTTTGCCCCTTAACAAATATATAACAAAAAATATTTTATGCAAATAAATTTTGCGCGGCAGTTTTTTGCACTTGTCATTTTACTCTTATTCGTATGTGAATTTGATCAAAAATCATTTGCTCTGCTCTCTCACTGCAAGCAAACGGTTCAGTTTCTGTTATTTCTTCTTTCTCTATTTAACAACTTTTTTATACAGTTTTTCGATTTTCGTTTTTGCTGTTGTTTGTTTGCACAGAGTAGAACATAAATATTTTAGGCGGCCACCGTCTTGGAAGTCAAGTTATTTGTTTTTGAGGCCGTGCACTACACACTACACACATATGGTGTGTTTGTTAGTTTGTTTAATTTGTTGTGCAAGCGATGTTTGCAAATTTTCTTTTTATCTTCCCTTTCTGTTAGCAGAAGTAGCCAATTTCCTCAAAGAATTACTATTTTGAATCTTAAATTATTATTTGTTAATTTCAGAGCTACCTCAAACAAAATAAATCAAAACTTATATGCTTTGTTAACTAAAAGCCTGCAGTAAATTATTGAAATCCAATGCATTTAAAAATGTACGCATGTACATGTAAATGAACTGCGCATGTAAAACAAAATTTTTGAACGTGCAGCCAAAAATTGCGACATCAGAAGCACATTAGCCTATACGATATCTAGATATACTATAAAATATTATTAAATATTTACATAGCTTCCTTAGCAAAAAAAAAAAAAAATTGATTTTAGAATGACTTTAAAAACTTTATCTAAAGTACATACATATATATTTGATGCATGAATCAAACCTTTTTAGTGGTTCATTGAATTCTTTTTTTATAATAAAATTATTTGCGAATTAATTTAAGGATTAAGTTTGCAGAAAAAAAGGTTTTTTTTTCTTAATAAATTAATAATAGTAAATAATTACACAAATTTACCGGCTAAAAAATTCTTTTATGAGTTCATTTAATTTTTATTTCGACGAAATTCATCGGAATACTCTAGAAATTCATTTAAATCAGTGTCAAAAATGTCTTTAAAATAATTATTTTCTATATATGAAAGTTATTTTCTATGTAAATTGCTATAATTTTTAATTTTATTAAATTATTACATTAGTTTTGCTGATATAATTAATATATAATATATTTTTGAGTTAATTGAATTTTATTAAGTAAAAATTCATTTTCCTGCTTTGCGGGTTTTACTATTTACGTATATTAATAAACTGCAATTAAAAATGATTTAATTCATAAAATTGTAAAAAAATTTAAAAAAAATTATTTAAATAATTTATATTTATACATGTTATATAAAATTTAAATATTTAAAAAAACTAATAAGCCGAAAAATATATCAATTAAAGTGCATTTCCACAATCCACATTCATTGTGCAGTTTTATAAACTGTAAAACTTCTGCATAACATTTTGTTTGTTATTCAAAAGAGAAGGAACGCATATAAATCATACAGTTACTATACTAAACAATTGGTGAGAAGAGCATTGTGGATTGTATTGCATACAAGTTTGCTAATACAATCCACACAAACTGATTTATATACACGACTTCTCAGTGTTTCAGTTTTATTACGTTTACAGCGTTTGAACAATACGGTCGCGATCTGTAGTGTACGGAAAAATTTTCAGCGAAAATTGAAAATTGTGTGTGAATATTTAAAAATAAATAGTTAAAACATAAATAAATTTGAGTTTATTTAACAATAATTATTGTTTTTATATTCCAAAATAAAATTAAAATTTTGTGATTTTATTATATATAGCAGAACACACAAATTTCTTGTCTATTCTCGCACTGCTTGTACGCAAAAGAGTAAATTAAAAAGAGTACGGAGTTGAAGACAAAACTCAAGAATGTGGAAATATTTTACTGTCTTTCTTTGTTATGCAGATTTTACGTTGATTGTGCACAAAACAAATTGTACACAAAAACAAGGTACAGAAAGGTGTGTTGTGTGTCGCTCATATTTCCATGCGGTTGCTGCTTATGCCTGTTCTGCTTGCGCGCTTCCTTTATCAATTCGTTTCATATGTTTTTGGTGTTTCTGTATTCGAATGACTATTCCATTCTAACGAGCACTGGAAGAAAGTGACGTCTCTTTTTCTCGTGTTTTGCTTTTGGTACATACAATAATGTTCTTTTTTGTCATTGGTCTTCTTGTCAGTTGCTTTTTTTTCTGTTTTGTGCTCCCATTTTGTGCAACAATGAAAACACATGATAGACTGTCATTATTTTTAATGTTACTTTATTTTATTTTATATTGCATTTTTTCACTCCTTAATAAAAATGAAAAATTTTTTAATTTGTGCAATGGAGTTTTAAAACTTCTTAAATGAAATATAGTGAAGTAGGAAATATTTAATTGATTTTATTTTATTTTTTTTTTTATTGGAAAATTAAGTTCCACTAATGCATTTAAAATTATTTTTCTTATACAATTACATATTCTTATAATATCTAATATTCCAAATATTTATATAAAAATAAAATAGCAATAATAAGGGAAGAATAATAAAACATTGGTCTGACCGATTCTGTTTCTTTGTCATAAAAGTTTACTCACTTACTTATAATCAGTATAATAAAACTTTTTTTTATATATGAATTTGACATATTTTCTCGTTTAGAAACAAATACTTGCAGCCGACTATGGATCAGATTTATCATCTGTTAAAGAAGAATTGGATAGTCAACAACATGAACACAAAATTATCGATAAATTTCACTCTAAAATTGTAAATGACGAGCGGCACCAAATGAAATTTTCTGGCGAAGAATTGAACAATTATCAAGATTTACGACGCCAAATGTCTACGCTTTGTGGATTGGCTTATAGAGGCACGTCCATCTTTCTCACCACCACGACGAGACTTACGTCCACCAGACAGTGACCCAGGAGCAACACAGTATTATAGCCATAGACTCGATGCACTAAATATAAAATACGATAGATTATTAGAACAATTATCGCAGAGGCTTAAAACAGCTATCGAAGTAAATGGCAGCGATGGCTTGGTAAGTACCATTTTCGGGATTATAGAATTTATACACAATAAGCGATTTTATTTTTATTTTTAATTAAAATACCGTCTAATTAAAACCTAAACTAATAAAATAATTCACTTGATATTTCTATTTATTTCTACTGATCTAGAAGTATAAATTACTTGTAATGATGATTAAAAGTGTGATTTTTCCATCATTTTCTGCAAACTTTAAAATAGAAACTCGTTTTCTCATTTTTATTGCAGTAGTTTTATTTTTAATTTATTTCATCAAATATAGGAAATAACTTGTTTTTTTTTTATCCACTTTATGGTTGGATGTATATTTTACTTATATTTATTCTAATACTCCAACGAAAAATCATTACTTATATTTTTCAATATTTTACAAACAATTCTTATTATGAGAAGATTTAGTGTTTCCAGCAGAGATCGTAGGCAAACGTATTTGTGCCAAATTGGATGGCACCCAAATTATAAAGGTGCATTTGGATAAGAATCTACAAACGACAACCGGTAAATAATCAATGCTCTGTACAAGCAATATGTGCTTATAAGCAGCAAGGTCAACTACAAATTGAAAAGGGAGAAACTTGTATCTTGCTCGATAACTCTAGTCGAGTTAAATGGAGAATTCGTAATTCAATAGGACAAGAGGGTTCAATTCCTAGTGCTTGCTTATTAATGCCTCCTCCTGACCAAGAGGCAATTGATGCTGCTGAACGACTTAAACGGTTATTCGATCGTTTTGTGAGCTTATGGCAAAAAAAACATTTACGTCTACGTCAAAATATGATTTTTGCTACAATTCGTGTTGTCAAAGGATGGGACTTTGACCAATTTCTTGCAATGGGTCCAGAACAGGGTACAGCGATACGGCATGCACTCAATGATGACGCAGATAAACTTTTAAGTGAGGGTGATCCAAATGATCCACAATTAAGACGTTTACGCCGTGAAATGGATGAAGTAAATCGTTTATTTGACGAATTTGAAAAACGCGCTAGAGCTGAAGGTAAATTAATTTAATTAAATTAGTTTATTTTTATTTTTTTCGTAGGCGGGGGTATATTCACCAATTATAAAAACATTTTATCAAATAACTGTCATACGATCTTAATTTCAATTAAATTTAAGTGTAAATTTTTTACTTGATGTTAGATTGAATACATAAATTTGTTTAGTACGAAAATAGTATTCTCTTCAGTAGTGTCTTATTAAAACTATTTCTGTATCGTTTGTGATGAAGAAATTATTTGCCAGCCGTAGAACTCGTGGTACTAAATAAATAATTTTAGCTTAAATTTAATTTTACAGATTTAAAACGTATTCAAATATTTTATTATACTTTTTAGAGGAAAGCAAACAAGTTAGCCGAATCTTCACAGAAGAATGCATTGCAATCAAAGGAAAACTTGAGGACATATTAATCTCAATTCTCGCTTTGGAAATTTACTTTGCTTCATTTCAAGAAGCGCCAAACGAAAATGGATGTGTGTATGCGAGAGTTGTCTGACTACGAGAGAAGGAATAGAGAAAGGGCGAAAAACAATATATTCGCTAATAAATTAATTTATAAAAAAATTGTAATTTATATTACAAATTTTTTTTAAACAATTATAATAAACTAAATATATATAAGCTTATAATATATGTTTGCCCCTTAACAAATATATAACAAAAAATATTTTATGCAAATAAATTTTGCGCGGCAGTTTTTTGCACTTGTCATTTTACTCTTATTCGTATGTGAATTTGATCAAAAATCATTTGCTCTGCTCTCTCACTGCAAGCAAACGGTTCAGTTTCTGTTATTTCTTCTTTCTCTATTTAACAACTTTTTTATATAGTTTTTCGATTTTCGTTTTTGCTGTTGTTTGTTTGCACAGAGTAGAACATAAATATTTTAGGCGGCCACCGTCTTGGAAGTCAAGTTATTTGTTTTTGAGGCCGTACACTACACACTACACACATATGGTGTGTTTGTTAGTTTGTTTAATTTGTTGTGCAAGCGATGTTTGCAAATTTTCTTTTTATCTTCCCTTTCTGTTAGCAGAAGTAGCCAATTTCCTCAAAGAATTACTATTTTGAATCTTAAATTATTATTTGTTAATTTCAGAGCTACCTCAAACAAAATAAATCAAAACTTATATGCTTTGTTAACTAAAAGCCTGCAGTAAATTATTGAAATCCAATGCATTTAAAAATGTACGCATGTACATGTAAATGAACTGCATGTAAAACAAAATTTTTGAACGTGCAGCCAAAAATTGCGACATCAGAAGCACATTACCCTATACGATATCTAGATATACTATAAAATATTATTATATATTTACATAGCTTCCTTAGCAAAAAAAAAAAAAATTGATTTTAGAATGACTTTAAAAACTTTATCTAAAGTACATACATATATATTTGATGCATGAATCAAACTTTTAATAAAATTATTTGCGAATTAATTTAAGGATTAAGTTTGCAGAAAAAAAGATTTTTTTTTTCTTAATAAATTAA
>NC_051848.1:101968102-101977282 GCF_002237135.1 Teleopsis dalmanni
TTATGAATACATTCAAAATTAATGGTGACTCTCAAGGAGACTCGAAATATAGAAAATAACAAAAATATTAAACGTTGAATTATTTTACAAAAAGAGACCCACAGCCGGATTTAAAAATATATAAAAACCTTTATAAAAAAAACAAAAACAGGTGGATTAATTTTGAAAAATATTTTATAGAGACATTATGTATAAGAAAATCTAGTCCCTTCAACTTTTGCAAAAATGTTTAGTTTTCGAAAAATTTACAAACTGAGTTCTGAGTTGGTGATTCATCAACTTAACTCAGTTGACAGTTTTGAGTCACACTAAGAATAACTGAATACGGGGCTTTATAATATGATGGATCTGATGTCTTTGTATCTGCCTGTGTTTTGTATACGACTAGATAGATATCATTATTATGTTGAGGCTAGTATAGTCAGTGCACTTCAGCAGTTTAGCTCTCTATTAACTGCGAGGTTTCTTTATAACCCATCTCTACGTCTTAACTGAATTATTGTTTATCACTTCATCAGATTAAGCAATAATTGACCTCAGATCTGCATACCACCCCGAACAACCTATAACCATTCTGAGATTCGATAACGCGGTGTTGGTAAGTCTGTCAGTTTTCATAAATAATTTCAGGGCTCCATCCTTTAAGTATTTTTTGATCATATCAATCTTGAGATCCCTGAGGATGTCATTCGTCCTAATGACCATGGCACCTTGAGAAGTCTTCTCAGAGCGAATAGTAGTATTTAAGGCCTTGCTAAACGCTACACATCCATAAAGAAGTGACGGTCGTATTATTTGGTTATATAACAGCATCCTGTTCTTAGCATAGAGATTTTCATTTTTGAATACTGGTTGAAGGTGATGAGGAATTTTGGCATAGCTAATTCTTTTCAGTTAAACATGTTTAAGCCATATGAATCGTTTGTCCACCGTGATATTTATTGCTTTCCTCGCAGTTTATTATAATATCATATGTGAATTATATTTTTATGTACTTAAATTTGTTTGTAATTAAAGAAAAACTGTTTTAAAACCTCTACAATGTCAGCATACAGTCTAATTGAATGAGATTTTTGTGTCCTTTAGCGATTTTAATGACCTCAAACGATTTGAAATGCCTTCACTGTACTCTAAATTTCAGTTTTTTTTTTAATAAAAATCATTGTTTTACTTACTATCTATCCAAATTCGTAATAACCTCTAACCTCATCAATAAATTCTATTTAATATCTAATTAAAGTTACAATAGAGTATAAAACAGTATAAATTATTACTAACCAAAAGCATAACTAATATAAATAAGCTTAAAATGTATATAGTATCCTTAATTGAATTACACTCATGAAGTTGCCTAACCACATGTGGTTGCTTATATGTATCCCTTTCAAGCTTTTACTAGGCTTTTAGACATCAAAGATAAAAGCATAAAATTAATTTATGCATATAAGTGAAAGCAGAGCACTTAACCGTATACTCCCACCAGCCGCCCATACTGCTCATACCACACACATACATTGCCTTAACAGCGATTTAAAGTTGCTTAACATAAAAATTAAATTGTTATTGACTGTTAAATGTAAAAACTGAATACAAGCCAAAGCAGAAATTGACAAAATCAAAATTTTTGGAGTGACTCTGCAGGTGCAGAGCAGTGAGCACTGCTCAGCCCACTTATGTTAGCAATTATCAAACTACAAATTTTACATCAAAGCATATCTACTTTTACTCTCGTTATTAATAATGTAATTAAACCAGGAATATATTTTCATTATCAATATTAGTTACATTTTGACCATCAAAGCAAATATGCAAATTAACAACACACAAAGGCGTTGCGCTACAATCAAAATGAAATCACTCACCGTTGCCTAAAATAAATCAAAATCAAAATAAAAGTTAAAATTTTAAATGGAAATGAAAATGAAATTGAAAATGAGAACGAGAACGAGAACAAAATTAAGGATGAGTATATGTAAAAGTCCTTTTTAACTTTTCCCGTAGACTAAACACAATGAAATTTACCTTTGTACTTTGATAATTTAATTATCTTAGCAAATATGTTGTTAGCCTTTTTATGTTTTTCTGTTACGGTAGGCAACACAAATATATCTGATTACATGAGTTGAGTGCAGTGCAGTGCATGAAGTGTGAATGACTGTCGATTTGTAAATTGTAAATTGTAAATTGTAAAATGTGGCAATATTGATAAAAGTGATTATTGACGCCATTTTGTTTAATTTAAATTTTCGCTAAAAATTATTTAATTTACATACAAATACATTTCTGTTAATTTACAGAGTAATATTTACACAATGTAATACACACGCCTTTACATAGTCTCCATTAAAATCAACTCAATTACACACAAGAGCACACATGCCGTACATACGAAATGTTTAGTTAACCATAAAAAGCATAAAACACAATACAAGTGTAATACACAATGTGGTGAATAAGTTATTCGGATTGGTTTTGGTATTGGTTTGATGTTATGCGAGCATGCATGTATATTGGCAAGGTTTTAGGTGTTGTGTGTGGTGTATGGTATGTGGTGTATGGTGGGTATGTGAATAGCTGACATTCCATACCACATAGACGGATTTTGTTGTTTGTTTAAAGAAGCTTGTATTGTTCAATTGTATAAAACAATATAGGTATATGCATGTGTGTATGTATATGCATATGTTTATTTGTAGTCTCGTATATAATAAGAGTTATATATGCTTTTTGTTGATTATGGAATTTCAATTGAAAATTTAATTATGCTTTGACACTCTGTTATGCTACCAGCTCAAATATACCATACAATTCATTACATTAAGTTGCTCCTATACACATCTACATAAACATATATATATATGTAAATGGTATGTAAGCGTAGGCGCAGAGGTATGTCAAAATGTCTATCAAAGTCTACAAATAAGTATTTGTATAGTATTAGGATTTCAACGATTATGTAAACCCATACAAACACATTAATACACTCACTTTACTCGCATATGTTAAGCACCTTTGATTGTGCTTTTGATGCGCATTTATGTGGTGTTAATTTGCATTCAATTTTGCTTCACAACGTGTTTATACGAGGCATTCAATAGAAATTATTTACATTACTGAGGTGTCAAATTGACATTTTAAATTATTAAAATTAAAATTTACATATGCTTACCGAATTACAGCAAACACATATTGTAAACAATTTGCTGTTTATTTGACGCAATTACTGTACTAGTATTTGGTGAATAATAAATAATAGATGATTTACCTGAAAAAGAAAAGTTGAAATTTGTATAAATTTATATAAAAAATTTAAATGTGTATAAATTTAGATATATTTAAAATTATGTCATATATATTACAAAAGTTAGATCTTAATAAATATTAGTAATATTTTTAAGTGTGTTGCAGCAAAGCGTTTTTTATAAAATTAAATAGGTCTAAACCTTAATGGAAAGGAATCAAAATCCTAAAATACATAAAGGATGGAACCCTGAAATTATTTATGAAAACTGACAGACTGAACAACTCCGCATTATCAAAGCTCAGAATGGTTACAGGCTCCACGGAGACATATGCAGATGTGAGATCAATTATTGCTTAGTCTGATGAAGTGATAAACAATAATCCACTGGTTCCTATATCTTCAACATAAATAAATAACAGTTAAACCACTTATATATCTGATTTCAATAGTAAATTTTAGTCGCAGTGTCGCTCAGACACGGCACTGGTGGCTGGCTAATGTAATTTCGAATCTATCAAAAATTTTATCTAGCTTGGCACAGCCGTAACCAATTACAACGATGTCAGCCTGCATGTCGGACAAAAATGACAATTGCCAATAGATACTACTATGGGCTCAGTAGACAAATGGGATGTGAAGCTCTTTCTCGACAGACTAAAAGGTATAAATCACTCATACGACCTGAACTGCTAAATGGTGCAGAAGCAGAGGACTTATCAAAAAATGCACTGGGATTATTCGAAAAAAAAGATTTCCGTGATATCTTTGAATCTTTACAAGTATGCGATTAGTACCGCATCTAAATAAACCAAAAGCAGTATGAGCATTATCACGACTTTAATATAATTCAGTGAAGTAACACTCAGCGGCTTCGCAGGTTTGATCGTGTCGTGAGAATGGATGAAGATGCTTCAACAAAAATAGTATTTGAAGAGGTAAGCGGTACAATAAGAAGTTATAGGGGAGAACCATATCTTCAGTGGAGTGATTAAGCACTAACCGCACTTATAATTGAGCAAGCACTAACCGCACTAAACTTACAAGACTACAGAAGATGCACAAGCAGCAAAGACGCCTGGAGAGACTTGTTGAGTCAGACCAAATCTCGATAATCGGTCGTTATAGTCATGTAAGTAAGTATGTGATCAAATCATAACACCGAAACGAGAAAAATAGACGTTTAGTTTCACGCACAACAAAGTTCAAAAAACGGACAAGTTATGTGCTTGTGGCAGTTCTAATAAGAACTTCCACATTCATATAGTCAATTTCATCCTAAAAATTTGATAAGCATTAAAACTGACACCTACAGATCGAACACCACATAATGGCATAGGTGACTTTTTGTGGATGTAAATATTTTTTGACAGTTACTTTTAGGTTTTAACTGTTTCAGTTGCAATAATATTGTTTATACACAAACTAACTAAGCGAAAAATAGGCTAATTTTGTAACAATTTCAGTTTACATTGATATGGTCAACCAGACAAATAGGACATTCATTCGATTAGGTCTGAATACTTCTTAATTAAGCGACGCTTTCAATTTAAATAGATATTGTTTTTCAAGCTTAAGCAAAATTTGGTATGTTAATTAAAAAGTTAACATATTTTAACACTGTCTTGTCTAGCCGAAAGAACTGTAGAACAATAATTAGTGTATTGACCTGGGGTTTCTGTTGAAATTCTAATAAAATTCGATAATAACACACGCATCTTAAGCGACGCACATTATCGCTAAAAAATTAAGACTCTGATCTCATAATGCAATGGACCCTAATGGTCTACGCGTGGCCTTTTTGGTTTGCCAGAATAACCTAACCTAACATAACACTGATTATTCCAGTAGGTGGAAGTAATTATTTCCTACTAGCATCTATTAAATTCTACTCTGAAATTTAAAGATTTTTTTATATATATCAATCATTTATCAAATACGTTCATATTAATTACTTAATTAATATTAATAGTAATATTATTATTTTTCAACCGTTATAATCATATATAGAGAGATTTTCACCTTATAGAATAATAGAGTAATTTATCTGTCTTAATATCACCATCCTTTGTTCTCATCCTTAACTGAAATGTTTAATTGAAATATCATCGAAGTGTATCGATACGAGTGCATAACTCGATATAAAGGACAATGCAATTAAAAAAACATCACCATTGGATGAGGATTCCACTTAGCTACAAATTAATTCAAAAGAAATCACACACTTTGAAGCTCAAAATAGCGTGAATTAAATTAAAACCATAAAGCTGAGCACCATAATAAGGATTACATAAAAGGCAAAGTTTAAGGGCATTACCTAACCAAAAGGATGGATGTCTACTCCGAATGTTACAACAGATACGTACGTCAAATCCCTAAAGGATGGAGGAAAAAAATATCTTGTAATTTCAACAACCTGACACTTCAGCAAAGATATAGGAAAATACATTTTAAGAGTTTTATTTCACAGAATGCTTTTGTGTGATTACATAAAGTAAAGTACTAAATACATTTTATAATTTAATACCAAACGCGTATTGAGAGGCCAAAACGGTGAATGTAAAGAGGATATCAAAATAATTCAACAGACAAAAACGCGTTTGCCGGCCACTTGTCGTACTAATCAAGCGGAAATGTATAATGAGGATCAACATTAAAAACAAGCACCAGCACCACCAGCAACAACAGCAGCAACAACAGCAGCATTAACATTAGTATCAGTAACGTTTGTAATGCCAGCAGTGGCAGTGGCATTGACAGTGGCAAAGGCAATGGCAACAACAACAGTATTAAGAGCATAACAGTACAGCATTAACAGCACTCTTCAACACCACATAACGCAATAGAGCAGCACAACACAATTCAACACAATACAGTACAGTACAGTGGCACACAGCAGCAGAGTGGAGTGTAAAAAGCATGCAAATGAAATATCCTGTGCAAAAAAAAAAAATTGCTTTAGGCGCTGCTGCTTACATTGCATTGATGGCAATTTTTATAATGTCACTAGGCGTATAAATGAATTTGTTTGCGAGAGTGTGGGTGTGCTTGTGTGTGTAAGCAATGTTGTATCTGTAAGTAGGCACATGCTTTTATGAAATTGATTATTGCAGTTGTTGTTGGTGTTTTGGTGTTGATGTTGGTGTTGGTGTTGGCAATGCCGTTTTTGGCGTTGCTGTTGATGAGATTTTATGTTCGATTTTAATTGAACATGTGTGCCGCATTGAAATAAGCGGCAAATAAGCAGTTTACATCCTTTTTAAGGCATTTGAGCAGAAACTGTAGGCAGTTATGGTTTGAAATCTATGAATATTGAGCAGGAAAATGTAAAAAATTATTCCACTATTATGTCAGACAATATCTGTTTGATGATGCAGCACGTATTGATATGACACCAATGAGCCTGTCAATGATTATGTATCCTTGCATTCTTGTGATGTTTAAAAATTTTTATATTTCCGGCTCAGATTTTTCATTGCCAAATTAAGATGATTTCGTTACCAAGTCAAAGTGCAAAATAACTGAGTCATTATTGTAATGAGAAGATTATTATATGCACATTTACACGTATAAAAGATATATATGCTTACGATATTTTGATATAAAGTGTATTCTAATAGTATGATAACCACTTTTTGTTGATTTTTTTCCCTCTCTACTAATAAGTGATACATTGATGACTGAATAAACTGCATATGTAGCATCTGGATAAGTGATGATAGTGTGAGAAGGGAGCAGATTGTTTAGGAGTAAGAATGGATTGAGGAAGGTGAGATTTAAATTGAAGTCAACCCAAATCATGGCGGAGAAATCGATTGGACTCCAGTTAGTGTGTGCATGAAAATATTTG
Source organism: Teleopsis dalmanni (assembly GCF_002237135.1). NCBI lineage: Eukaryota > Metazoa > Arthropoda > Insecta > Diptera > Diopsidae > Teleopsis > Teleopsis dalmanni. The sequence continues at coordinate 101,975,194 of NC_051848.1, forward strand.
GATAACATCATGTGGAGTTGTGTTATAGTTAGGACTTAAGTAGAACTTTATATGTTAGCACACATATTATAAATTGACGCATTCATGCGCGACAAGTAACGGTTTAGCAGATGACTATATAATAATCTCAATTAGGCTAGTACAATTCTTGCTTTGTCTTTCTTTCCGAAAATAAAAGGCGAGAGCCTATTCAGAACTTTGACGCAATATAGACGTGGTCTCGAAAGAAATACAGCACTTGCATGAAGGACTGCTAGTCTATATTTATATTTAATATTACTGATATAACCTAAATTGCAATAGGTGTTGAAAGCATTTTGGAGGGAGAGCTTTACTAAATGTGGTGCTATATTTCAATATGTGTCAATATGTCAATATGTGTGAAACAAAAAAAATAATTTTTTCTTAGCTTAAAAAGTTGCATCTACTTCCATCTACTTCACAATAAAATATGTGTATTAGAAAGATAGGTAGTTAATTACTATTAAGTTTTTTAATGTTAATATAAAAAGTTTTAAGAAATAACGCTAAGCAAATCAAAAATATCTTTACTAATTTAAGGAGAGTTCAAGTTTAAAAACTGTTCTTGTTTTAGTGTTTATTTTTAAAACTGTTCTATATTAACACTGTTCTTTTTAAAACTGTTCTTCTTACAATTGTTCTTTTTTAAAACTCTAGCAATTTATAGAGAGTACAAGCTTAAAAACTGTTCTTTTTTAGTGTTTTTTTTTTAAACTGTTCTATATTAAGATTGATTTTTTTAAAACTGTTCTTTTTTAAAAGTCTTCTTTTTAAATCGTTTCTTATTGAAACCACTTTTTTTAGAACTGTTCTTTTTTAAAACTTTTTTTTATAACCTTTCTTTTTTAAATTTACTTTTATTTGAATCTAAATATCATATATATACATATATATTAGTAATTAATGGCTTTACTATTATAGATATATATTATAGAAGTAATATATAACAATTGTCTCTTTTTTTTCTATAGTAATATATGGTTTGGTAACTTGAAAAGCTTTACGAGTATAGTGAATGTGGAAAAAAGTATATTAGTACCTAGAATTTTTTTATTATTAAAGAAAAATTATTAATTTTATGGACTTAAACAAGCCACATTAATGTTTTACTTTTCATAAATTAATGAGAAGAGAAGTTATTATCTTTTACTTTATACATTGTTAATACATTTCATTTATATATATATCCATACTATATAATATATATATATATATATGTTTGTATTTATATTTATATTAGTGACAATGTATATTTATCAATAGCTCATACATATATTAAGACTGAACCCTTAGATATTCTTTTGCTAAATCATCATTATAATACATTAATAATTCTTTTCATCTATTTTATTTCAAACAAAAAAAATTGCTATTGTACTTCTAATTACTTTTATATAAATGCAGCACATTCTCTCAATATCCTTTGTACTTAATTTGAAATAATCTTTTCTTAAACTCAAACAGTAGCGACTACTTCTGTCGTACCGCAAATCGATTCACAATGAAATCTTTTTCTTAATCGAATAAATGATGGAAGACTCAATTATTTCACTGACAAATATTTCCTCAAGTTGTAATTTTACTCAATAAATTTTTAAACGAATTTGTGCAAAAAGCGTCTTCAATTATCTCTGCTGTCACAGAACAAAATTAAGGAATTAATTTTATCACTCAAACTCACTTCATTTACACTTCATTCAATTCGTTTCGATTCGATTGTTGCAATTCTCCAAGTTCAAAAATAATGAAAATACATCTTTTTTTTCATCTTCTATTTAAGGACATTCCAACAACAATGAAGTTTACGCCATCCTACTTACTTGTGGGTGTATAAACTTTTTTAATTGGAAAACTTTTTGCTACCGTTAACAAATACTTAGCTTGTCTTTAGACCAACTGTCATGACTGGCATATTGGCAAAACTGTCAAAGGATTTATACACTCATACCCAGAGCCCCAGAGCCCCAGAGTTGTCCTCAGTACCGACAACAATTGGCGAATGTAAAATCGTATTGAAACTCTGCAATTTACTGAAATGTTTGTTATTTATTTATGAAATTTACACAAA